>NW_020954751.1:4812205-4873589 GCF_900497805.2 Vombatus ursinus | reverse complement strand
TTATGAAGGACACATTCATCTAGAGTATTTTGTTTGGTTTGGGGCACCACATTTTACAAAGGACATAGACAAACTGGAACACATCCAGAAGAAAGCAACCAAGATTGGAGAAGATACCAGGGGAGGAGCAGTTGAAAGAACAAGGCCTGTTTAAACTGGAGAAAAGGAGACTTAGAGGAGATATGATACCTCTCCTCAAATATTTGAGACAGCCAGGTAGAAAAGAGAAGAGAGACGTCTGCTGCAGTAGAATGTAAACTCAAGAGCAGATAATGCAATCCATGTAATTCAATGTAATCTACACTCAGCATGAATCCAAAGGGGGAGAAGAGGGGATGATGGGGGGAAGTTGCAGAAAGTAAGATTTAGGTCTGATATAATTCCTACAAGTAACATCACTCAACCATGGAGGGGGCTGCCTAAGGAGGTCTTCATTACAGATCTTCAAGAAAACAGGCCGAGTAACCACTGGTCAGTGTCATAGTGGGTTATTCTTTTCCAGGTACAAGTTGGTCTAGATAATCACTGAGTTCTCTTCCACTTCTAAGATTCTGTGATTAGAGGATGGCCTCTGTAAAATGCGTGAAGAGAAGAAATTAAGCAAGCCCACGAAAACAGGTCAGAATGTAAGAGGAGATGAAATTTCTCTGTCAAAGAGAAAGGAGGACATAGAAGGAATGAAAGGGGAACAGGAAGGGAGATGAACATATGGTCAGTGAACAAAAAGAAACATCAGTAGAGGATGAAGAAATTGTTTTGAGTGAAGTAGAGGAGTCTCACAGTAGCATTCCAGATTGATAGAATTACACAGAGTTGAGAATGAACTTGGAGGTCAAAAGACTCAATAATAGCAACCCATGTTTTTATAGCACTGTACATTTCTCATAGGTGCAAAGGATGAAGCAACTTTCCCAGGGTCACACAGCTAAGAAACATCAAACAGTGGTCAAAATCTGGGTCTCTTTTGACCCCCAGTGCTGTTTACTGCTCCATAATGCTTCATCCTGGAAGACTATCTAGTCCAACTCTTAGCTACAGCAGGCACCCACTCTGCAACATTACTGCAACAAGTGGTCATTCTCTACTTTTCAATACCTCTAGTGACAGGGAACTCACTACTAGGCAATTCATGCACTATAAAGGAACTCTAATTAATTTTCATTGGCATCTCTGGATATAAGATGGAGACCAATAGAAAGAATTAGTAAACAGTGCATTTTCTCCAGAAAAGATAGTTTCCAGTGATTGTTGGTGCCTTGCCTATATGTAAATAAAAACATGGTAATAAAACAATGATCAAACTAGAAAAAGGAACTGTACACTACCATCACACAAAAAAACCAATGAGAGACAAAAAAAAATCCTGATGGGGAGTTTTACAAGAGTATATTTTATAGATGCTTTTAAAAAATTGTTTCTGTCATTTCCTCATGACTTCCTATCCTCCATGCCCACAGAACTTTCCCTTGTAACAAAGAAATATAGTTAAGCAAACAAAGCAATATATTGTCTATGTCTAACTATGTATGTCTCATTCTACATCTGTGGCTTACCATCTTTCTAGTGATAAGAGGAAGGCTATCCTTATATTATTTTGCTTATTGTATAACTTGTTTTCTTGAAGTAGCTAAAGTGTCCATACTCTGATCCAGAGATCCTACTACTAGGCAGTTGGTTGGTTGTTGTGCTTCATGCTCAAAGAAGACCCAAATGACATCACTATGTTGGGGTCAAGGTACAGTGTTTGCAACTGTGGCTGATCAGAACAATATGAACTCAGAAGGCTTTACCACAGGTTGGGTTCAAATAGTCCATGTGAACATTTGGATTGGAAATGGCTCTAAATTTGTGCATTTCTGGTTTCTTTTGAGCTACTACAATTCTGCTTTGCTCATATAACCCTAAAAAAATCACAGATTGAAACAAAGGGCCCATATGCCAAAATATTAATCATAACATCTTATTATTTTTTGAGAGGGAAGTAATTGGGAACAAAGTGGCCCATTGTTTGGGGAAAAGGCTATGTAGGCTTTGGTACACAAATGAAATAAAATTTACTGGGTTGTTAAAAATAATGAAAGTGAAGAACCCAAGGAAACATGGGAAGATTTGTATGAACTGATGCAAAGTAAAGGAGAATCAGGAAAAAATATACACAATGACTTAAACAATGTAAATTGGGAAATACAATAAAAATAAACTGAGCACTGTGTCATGATAATGACCAATCTTGGCCCAAAGAAATGATGAAAGAAAATATACCTCCTTCCTTTCTTTACAGAGGTGGAAAGGCGTGATTGTGCAACACTGCATATATTATTAGACTTGTTTTTTGGATTAGTTAGTTTTGCTGAGCTGAACTTTTTGCTTTCTTTTTGCTTTACAAGGGATAGTCCTCTGGTAGGAAAGAGGAACACGTATGGTGGTGATGTTAAAACAAAAAATATCAAAAAAAGTTAAACATATAAAAATTGATTTTTTTTTACTTTCCTCTGTACTTAATGAGGACTTAAGACAAAGGGATCTGAAAAGGCATTATGATACTTTGTGCGCTGAAATGAACTAATTTAAATGTAAAATAGTTATTAAGCAAGTATAGTGGGTTATATTGAGGTTCAAGATCCAGTTCCTAATAAAACATTAGCTTAAAAAAAAACCCAACATTCTTCACACACACACACACACACACATACACACACACACACACACACACACGTACAATGGTAGAGAAAGCTTCTGTCAAAGAACTTCCAAGTGTTCACAAATGTACCAGTGCTCTTCAGACTTGTCTGAGCAAATTACTCAGGCAAATGAGGCTCAAGCTGTATTGTCATTTATAACTTCTAATTAAAGAAATCACCTGCAATAGAGTAGGAATTATGGGTTGTGCAAAATGCAGGATCAGAGTGCATTTATCTCAGGCTCAAATGGTGAGCTGATAACAAATTTTCCTGATCAACACGTACAACTTGACTAGACTATGAATTAGCCTCATTAGAAGAAACGTGGGACCTCTTTTTTCCTTTTGAGCAGACAAGGCTTTGATCCAGAAAGCTACACACAGTGCCTTTGTTCAAAGCTTGCTGTGATTTTCTGGGAGTTTCCCGCCAAGCAGCACGTCCATCAATATTTCTTAATATCAACAAAGGATTTGGAAGCACACATCTTGCCAAGCTCTGCTAGTTTGGGAGAAAACTGGCTGCAGGCATCAGACTGAAAATATGGTGTTTGGGAATGGTGTTTATGGCTTGTACTGAATCCTGTTCTCCTGCAGTGCCATCACACACCCAATAAGGAGGAGATAATTCAAGGGAATTTGAAGCTGAGTTGTATTAATCAATCAACAAGGATATATTGATGTAATTGAAATAGGGATGTATTTAGAGTAAGTGGCCTTGGTGTCCTTGCTCTCCTACTTACTATCTATATAACCTTGGGAAAGTCACTCTCCCTTCTGGACCTCAATATCCTCACCTGTCAAATGATGGTGTTGGATTAAGAGGTAAAGTCTCTTCTGGCACCAAATTTTACAATCTGCCAACTACCTATTATTACCTACCAACCATGTACCCAGCATTGTATTCAGCACTATGAAGGAAACAACAACAGTCAACCTTCATTGAGTTTACAATAAATGCAGGGAACTGAAGCTTGTCTCATCGGAAACAGTGTGTGTGTGTGTGTGTGTGTGTGTGTGTGTGTGTGTGTGTGTGTGTTTGAAACTCCCTCTACCAAGGCAAATCTGCAACTTTTCTGTAACATAGACAGAGAGAGACACTTCCAGCACCAAGAGTTAGAAGACTTGCCCAGAGTTATATAGGTGGAGGAAGAACAGCAATTAAATGTTGATAACAACCCCTATTTAGAGGACAGACAGCTGGCCTGGAAGCCAGAAAGATCTCTGTTCAAGTCTCACTGATGACATGTATTGGCTATATGACACTAACTAAGTATCAGCATCTCAGACAAGTCCCTAGGACTATAAGTTGCAGAAAAAACACCAACTTGCACTGATAAAAGGGAATTTCTTCACTTGGAAGTTCCTTATCACAGTGAAATCACAGGCCTAACACTTCCCTTCATAACCCACATCCAAGCAGCAACAAAAACATTTTCCTCACAGAGATCCAGTGGGCGAGGCAGGTGATGTAGCAGAAAGAGGACTGTATTTGGTGTCAGAACTGAGTTCAAATTCTATTCCTGATTCTTATGAGTTATGTGACCTTGAACAAATCATCCTTTCTAAGCCCCAGTTTTCTAAACTGCAAAATGGGAGTAGGCATACCTGTCCTACCTACCTCAAAAAGTTGTTGTGAAGAAAACAGTTTGGAAACTTCAAAGTCCTCCACAAAAGTGAGCTATTTTTAGAGACCTTTCCAATATAGAATCACGTTTGATCCCATACCCTCCTTTGGCAACACATTCCAGAGCTTAACAGTTCCTGCTAATTATTATAAAACCCTCCAGTCAAAGCTTATATAATTCTACTGAATTAGGTTCTATGAGCCTTGTTCATTAGTTGTTTGAAGTACTTTAGAATGATGTCAATAATAAGGGAAGACCATCAATTGGGGAATGGCTGAACAAGTTATGATATATGACTATGATGAAATACTATTGAGTTACAAGAAATGACAAAGGGGACAATTTTAGAGAAACCTGGGAAGATGTGTATGATCTGATGCAGAACAGAACCAAGAGAACAATTTATACAATAACAATAATGTAAAGACAAAAACTTTGAAGGACTTAGGAACTCTGATCTGTACAAAGAATGACCATAATTCCAGAAGATTCATGATAAAACATGCTACCCACCTCCTGACAGATAAGTGAAGGATGAAGAGTACAGAGTGAGAAGAATTTTTTTTTTAGCATGGGTAACATGGAAATTTGTTTTGCCTGACTGCACATCTTTGTAACAGGGGTTTTGTTTTTCTTTCTTTCTCAATGGTGGGAAGGAGAGGAAGAACAATTTTTGATGGTTAAGTTTTTTAATTAAAAATAAGGGTAGACATTTCTGGAGGACATTACCAATCATTTTTTTCTCTGAGGTAGGTAGTGTAGGTATTACTATCCCCATTTTACTGAGGCTTATAGAGGTAAAAATGACTTGCCCAGGAACACATAGATAGTCTACTCAAATACAGATCTTCTGATTTCTGATCTAATGCTCATTCAATGATTTAGGGAAACAGCATGATATAGCGGATTGACGATGGACTTGGAATAAAAAACAAAGCATTGAATCCAACCTTTGACACTTCCTAGTTGTGTGAGCTTGTGTAAATAACTAAACCTCTCTGAGATTTAGTAACTTGCCAAAGATTACCCATTTGTTAAATGGGTATAATATAACCTATGGTATTTACCTTACAGGGTTGTTATGAAGCTCAGATGAGATCACGTTCACAAAGTGCTTGGCAAACTTTAAAGCTTTTATAAATGTCAGGAGCTTTAGATTGGTTTGGTGGTTGGTTTTGATCTGGACCTATGATTTCATCAGTGTGGGGAATCTCTAGTGGGGAAAATTCATTCTCTGATGGAAATCAGTGTCTGTAATTTATAGTCTAAGATAGTTTTCTAGGGCATTTCTTAAGCAGCTAGTATGGCACAAAGAAATGAAGTGATTGGCCCATGATCACCCACCCAACAAGTGTCAGAGGTTGGAAATGAAAACAAAGTCTTCCAGATTGCAAGGCCAGCCCTCCATTCACTTTGCCATTCTGCCTTTCAAATGCCACCACCACCTCACCACCACCACCACCACCACCACCACACCACCACCATCATCATCATCCTCAATAGTACTAGTACCCCAGTACTTCCCTTTATCCTTATCTAATACACTTTCATCACATCAGCTCCCTTCCTTACATAAAGGATCTGTGACTTCTTGAGCAACAAGACAATAACTAAATCTATAAGTCTTAGAACAATGGCATCTAAGTTAAATAGAAACAGGAACTACTAAACCATCCATAAGGATCCCAAAATGTAGGCCACATATTGACTTAGAAAACCATATATTGATATTATGTTCTATTGTATTTTTATTTATTTTGCTAAATATTTTCCCATTACATTTTAATCTGGTTCCGTTGCACTAAGTAGTGTTGTGAGGAGTATTTGACACCTCTGTCTTAGAGAGTTGTGACTGAGGCTCAGAGATATTAAGTGACTTCCTCAACAT
Organism: Vombatus ursinus; assembly: GCF_900497805.2. Lineage (NCBI taxonomy): Eukaryota > Metazoa > Chordata > Mammalia > Diprotodontia > Vombatidae > Vombatus > Vombatus ursinus. Next base: position 4,867,396 of record NW_020954751.1, on the reverse strand, counting down.
TCCATAGCTAGTGTCAGAGGTAGGACCTAATCCTGATGCCAAGTCCAAGATTATATTCACTATCCAAGCTCCCTTTCTAATTTTAAGTCACTTGTAATAAATTCCATTAATCAACAAATCAAATAGTATTTATTAAATACCTACTAGGTAGCAGGCACTGCTCTAGACCTTAGGAATCACACAGTATCTATTCTCAAAGATCTCCATTCTAAAGGGGGCAGATGTATATAAGAATGTGCAAAAATATATATATATATAAAGAGAATATATACAAATCAACGCAAGGGAGTTAAGGGAAGAAAGCATTAGCAGTTGGAGGGATCAGGAAAGATATATAGGTGGCACTTGAGTCAAGTCTTGAAGGAAGAGAGGGATTCTATTGGATGGCACTCATAGGTTCACAGGATCATAGAGCTAGACCAAACCTTAGAGGCCATTAAGTCCAACCTCCATTTTACAATGGAGGAAACTGAGGCATAAAGAGATTAAGTGACTCACCTAGGGTTGTGTAGCTAATGAATGCTGGAAGGAGGATTGCACCTCAGATCTTCCTGAGTCCAAGTCTAGTACTCAGTGAAGTGAGAAGGGAGTGCATTCCAGGCATGGTGGAGAGTCAGTGTAAAGGCCTGGCATTGGAGATGGAGAGCAATCTGTGAGGAAGAGAAAGACCAGTTTGGCTGCATCCCAGAATGCAGAAGGGGGAATATTGCTCAATGAGGCTGAAAGGATAGGTTGGAGCTGGGTTGTGAAAGTCTTCAAAAGCTGAAGAGAAGAGTGTATATTTTATCAATAGGGAGCCACTAGAATTGATCAGGTAGGGGAATGACACCGTCTGGTCTGTATTTAAGGAAAACCACTTTGTCATCAGTGTCGAGAATGGACTGGAGTAGAGAGAGACCTGAGACAGGGATACCAAATCAGAGGCCATTGCAATTATCTGAGTGGGAGATAAAAAGGGCCAGATATTATGTGGCCTTCAATAGAGTAGCAGGTAGGTGGCACAGTGGATAGAGTTTGGGACCTGGAGTCAGGAAGATTCATCTTCCTGAGTTCAAATCTGGCCTCAGACACTTACTAGTTGTGCAACACTGGGCAAGTCACTTAACTCTTGTTTGCCTCTGTTTCTCCTCTGTAAAATGAGCTGAAGAAGGAAATGGCAAACCACTCCAGTATCTTTGCCAAGTAAATCCCAAACAGACTCCTGAAGCATTGGACACAACTGACATGACTGACAAAAACATCAGCAGAGAGAAGGGGTCAGATTCAGGAGATTCTATGCAGGCAGAAATGGCAACTTATTGGATGTATGGGGGTAATACAGAATGAGAAATTCTGGATATTACTGATCTTAGGAAGCTGAAGGACTAGAAGAATAGTGGTACCTTTGACAAAAGTGGGGAAATTTGGAAGAAGGGTGGGTTTTGGTGAGGGTGAACAAGTTTGTTTTGGATATTTTGAGTTTGAGATTTCTGTGGGTCTTAAATTATGATTGTACAGAACAGTTGTACAGTTCTGTATCTGCACTGGTAAAAGGAGTTTCCTCACTGGGAGTTCCCTACACCAATGAATGATAAGTTTGGTGTGAATCTATCTGTACATTCATCCATGCATACAGTACACATATACACATAATACATACATACATGTACATGTATCTATATGCATATATACATATATATGTACATGCATACATATAACACCACAAAGGTGGCTTTTTTTTTTAAAGGCAATTGGGGTTAAGTGACTTGCCCAGGGTCACACAGTAAAAGTGTCAAGTGTTTGATCTGAGGCCGGATTTGAACTCAGGTCCTCCTGACTTCAGGGCCGGTGCTATATCCACTAAGGGTGGCATTTTTTGATGACATTGATTCAGGCCTTCAAGGATTTGTGAATTGGTCAATGGGTACTCTAACAATTTAGATCCAGCCTTCCTTCTGTCCTTCCTTCTACTATTCTAAGACTACAAGTTTCAGATCAGTTGTCTCTCTGCATCAATTGAAAGAGATTCTTCATCAAGAATTCCCTATAGCGATGAAATCACAGGTGCCAACCAAGAACCAAACTCCAAACCAAACTTGTTATGAAGGAAATTCTTGTAGGACTTGTATTCACTTTTATTTTTTAGGATCATAGAACTTAGGGCTGAAAACTGACTGGGATTATCTACTGCCATTCCCTCATTTTACATATAAAGAAACTGATGACCAGAGAAGTCAAGTGATTTGTCTAAGGACACAAGTAATAAATGGCAGAACCAAAATTCAAACCTGGGGCCTCTGACTCCCAAGCCATCATCATTCCTAGCACAGTACTTGGCATATAATAAGCACTTAATAAATGCTCTTCAGTTGTTGTAATTACCTATTCCAACCAATCTAACTTTACAGATAAGGCAATGGAAGCCCATATAAAGTGCTTTACTCATGGCCACACAGGTAGCACTGTAGGAATCCAAGCTGGGGTTCAAGGCCAAATTTTCTGGCTTCAAATTCAGTCCTTTCCCCCCAACTCCATGTTGCCATCACTGGCTGTAAACCATAAAGTGCCATGAAAATCTAGGCTGCTGTTATCACTTACTATGAATCTGTGATTTTTAAGGTCAGGGATTTAAAAAAAAGGAAGCAGCTTCTGGAAACTACAGAAAGAGGAAATGATGGACAGTACAAGAAATGAGGAACCTTTGATTTAGGACTTCTTAGGGGAAAATGGGAAGGGTGTGTGGCTTAGCAAGAATGTTTGACTAAGAGCCTTGCATTCAGTTCACTTTTCTGTGTGTCCCCAATAGCTAAAAAAAGTTTGGCATATCAAAAGCTGGAAGTCAAGATAGTCTGAGGCTTTGGCTTTGAGTGGGGCAAACAAACAAACAAAAACCAGAATTTCACACACGAGCACACAAATAAACACTTCCTAACCGAACTAATCCACTCATCCATGGGATTGGTGTTTGGGAGACGAGGTGAATTTTTTTTTTTAAAGAGAAGAGGACAAAGGGGAAGAGAAAAGGAAGGTAGTAAGGAAGAGGAAGGAAGGAGGGGTTTTCTGACATAGTTTATGGTCAGTCAGAAGGTGGGAAGCAGAATTAGAACTGCCAGACAGTATGATACAGTGGACAAAAGCTCAAAATTAGGATTTAGAAGATATGCCCCTCACTGTCTCTGTGACCTTGGGTGAGTGACTTCCCCATCTCTAGGCCACAATTTCCTGGTCTGTAAAATGAGGGAGGAGGTTGAACATGATAATATCTAAGTTCTCTTCAGCTCTAAAATGTGATAGTTCTCTGGTTGTTAGATGGCTGCAAGGCATTGAATCAATTAATCAACCAATCGCCAATCAGTCACCAAGCATTTATTAAGTGCCTACTCCTTGTCAGGAACTGTGCTAATAGGTGCTTGGGATATGAGTGCATAGAATGGAACATTCCCTACCTACAAGGAGCCTACATTTGAATAGGAAGATGACAGGTATCTTTATAAACATAGGCAGCATATATGTATATATATTTTTTTATACATATACATGTATACATATTTTTGTATATGTGTAGTGAATAAATACAAATATGTACAAAATAGTTAAATATGTAGTAATTGAGTAGGACAGCACTAGCACTTTTTGGTGGGGGGGACAGGATCAGGAAGGACTCTTGAGTGACTTTAAAGGAGGAGACAGGACAATATGAGGGAGAGGTGAGGACAGAGTGAATTCCAGGCAGGAGGACTATCGGGGCAAAGGTAAAGAGATGGCAATTGAATGCAGTGTGTGAGGAACAGAAAGAAGGCTGGAAGTAATATCACATCAGATTGGAAAGACAAGTGGGGTCCAGGTTGTCAAAGGCTTTACAAGCTAAACAGAAGGGTTTATACTTTATCCCAGAATCAGTAGGCAGCCATTTGAGTTGGTGGAGTAGTGAAATCACATGGTTAGATCAGTGTTTAAGGGAAATTAACTTTGCCAGCAGTGTGGGGGATAGACTGGAGTGATTAGAAACTTGAGGTAGGGATATCGATTAGGAGGCCATTGAAATAATCTAGCCTGGAAATGATGAGAGCCTGAACTAAGCTGAGTGAGTAGAGTGAAGCGTTTGGATGAAAAGAATTGAAAATGAGCATCACATTAGAGAAGCATATGGTAAGTGTGGGCACTATAAGGTCTAACCTCTAAATGCATGAAGAAATGAAAAAAGCCTTTGCTGCAGTCTTCCTCTCTCTCCCTGTCAAGCAAGAGTTAAAAAGGCCAAGGTCTCCCATCGCATCCTGGGTCATCATTGGTCATCTTGACTTACGTCTTGCCACTGGACTCTGATGGCTCTGGAGGAGAGAGTGAGGCTGATGACTTTGCACAGCTCTGCCTCACTTAAATCCAATTCACTTTCAATCTAGACATCATCCTCTTAACGTCATTGGTCCTCTTCAAGAATGAAGAATGAACAACATTAAGCAAGCTCACTTCAGTTCGACAAAAGAGAGTGAGCCTGGGTGTCTCTCTCTGTAGTCAAGTTATCAGAACTAAAATGGGGTTGTTTCAACAGAAAGATCAAATATTTTCGTGAAATCAGGACCCAGAGCAAGGGATTCAAGGGATTTGGAAAGGGTTGGGGAAAAGGATGACACAAATCAAGGAATCTGAAGGAGGGGAAGAGGGGAGGGTAGTGAAAAAAGAGAGAGGAGAGAAAGGGAGAGATAGAGACAGAAACAGAAAGATAGATATACAGAGACAGACAGAGACCCAAGCTCCCTCGGTGTCCTGATTGTTCTGTAGCCATTGCTATACCCACCAATAGGAGTTTTTGAGGCATACTTCACAAAGAGCTATCCATTTCCCACCCTCCCACCTGGAAGATTTCCTAAGATGTGCATACCATGTTAGAGCTTATGGACTGATTAAAAAAATCTTTTTATTCTGAACTTAACAAACAGCAAATTATGAACCACTTAAATAATTTATCTCATTCAATCCTTGTAATAACCACATATGGGAAGTAATGCAGGTATTAGAAGCCCAGTTTTATAGATGAGGAAACTAAGGCATAGGTCAATGATTTGCCATGAGTCCCATTGTTGGAATGACTTCTCACTTCCCCTCTGCTGCTCTAAATTCTGCTGGTCCTTCAAGACCCAGCTGTTTACATCTACTCCATGAACCCTTATCTAATTAAAATCATGAGGGTTTTCTGAATGACTTGTATGATTATATAATCTTGCCAGTGCACCTCTGACCACATTCCTTTCCAGCTCAAGAACTGTCTGTGGCTGCCCATTGACCAGTATAGGATAACATACATATTCCAAAACCTAGCATTTAAGACACTGTATAGTGACTCTCTTACCTTTTCAGACCTACTTTGTAGAACCATCCTTCATATACTCAAGGTTCCAGCCAAACTGAGATTTTAAGGAAGTTCCTTTATAGTGTTCTGTACCCTCCCTCCTTTGTGCTTTTGTGTAGGTTTTCCCCTGTGCCTAGAAAGTGCTCTCCTCACATCCCTGCCTTTGAAATCCTTCTTTCTCTTTGAAGCCTATCTAAAAAGCTGCTTCCAAAAACAAACAAACAAAACAAGCCATGTAAATAAAAAACAGTGTCATCTCCTCCATGAAGCCTTTCCTGACTCTCTCAGATGAAAATTATCTTTCCTTCCTCACATTTTCTTGAAACACTGTCCGGATCTTTTCTTTGCATCTACCATACTCTTCCATCTATCATATCAACCTGTTCACATGTCTTTTCCCCTCTAATAGATCATAAGCTCTCTGAGGTCAGAGATAACGTACATTTTCATCTTTGTTATCTCTATCACCTAGCATAGTGCCTAATGCATAGTAGGAACTTAATAATTATTTCAAATTCAAATTAATTGCAATAACCCATCTTGGTCCTACAAAACAGCAAATGAAACACACTTTCTTCTTCTTGATAGAAAGGTGGGGGGGTAGGGGAGGGAACTTTGAGATCAGAATGCTGTGTGCATTATCAGATGTGGTTGTTCTATCCTTAACTTTTTTTTCTCTTTGTTTTAGGGCAAGGTTAGATGGTAGAAGAGTCTATCAGGAAATGCTTCTGATGTAAAAAACAGAAAGTATCAACGATACATAATTTTTTTCTGTTGAATTTTATTTGTTAAATAAAATTAGCCTACTCTGACCCATGAGGAGAAATTTCTTCAATTCTGAATATCAGAAATGGTACTGCCTTCTGGAGCCCAGAGAAATGTGAGTAAAAGTAGGTGGTCAGCAGTAAGGAGAGTTGCTTTCATCTGTTTTGTCTAAATAAGAAATATATTTCAATTTATTTGAAAGTACAGACCCCTCCCTCACCCCTCCCTGTACCCCCTCCCCTCCCATAGCTCACCTCCTAAATAGAGAGGAAAACAGAAAGGGGTTTCAAAAACACTGATTCATGTGAAAGAGTCAATTTGAGGGCTCCCACAGTCTAACAGTCACAGCTGAGGAAGAGAGGCATTCTGAGACATCCAAATTTATTGTGGAAAAGGCTGCTTGCTCTCTACAAGAGGGGAGGGAGATTTGTGAGGTCAGAAAAATGACAGACTGGTCTGTTGAGAAGAGGGAGAGGGGACTGCCTCACCCCTGAAAAAATAACCCTAGGAATCAGGTCAGGCCTAAGCAAAGCATGTGGCGGTTTAGGTGGGCTGAGATGCAAAGATGTGGGTCAGGGCTGTCTCCGAATTCCTCACACTGTGGTACTATTAGGTCTTGGATAGGTTCCCACAACTCATGAAAAGTTTCTCCAGTGCCTCTCCTGGGATCTTTCCAATGTCACACAAGGAGCTTTGTATAGAGGTTCAAAGTACCTAAAACTGGTTTTTGAAAAGTTTAATGGGCAGGACCTCTTGACGTTTTGGAGTCCCAAGCAACTGATAGAGGGGGTCTTAGGGCCTCTGACTCCATGTCTAAAACAGCCAGTCAAATATCCAGGTGAAAGTCATCATACTTCTTCACCCGGGAGAGATACTACATCCCCAGAGCATCCTGGGGATGTGAGGAGCATCTTGGCATAGGTCAGAGGGACTGGTCAACTCTGGGAGGTCTCTCTCAGTGCCAACTTGAGTCCAGTCTAGAACTCAAAGAAAAGTCTTGGGACAACATTGTAATCATTTAAAGTTAAGGTTAAGCCCTTTTGCAGTGATGGTATGGTAGAAAGAATACAGAAAGAATAATGGTTCTGAAGTCAGAGGATTTGAGTTTAAATCCCACTTTTGCTATTACTATCTGTGTGATCTTGGACAAGTCACTTAAAATCCCTGGGTCTCAGTTCCCTCACCTGTAAGATGAGAGAGTTAGACTAGTTGTCTTCTGAGGTCCCTTCCAACTCTAGACATATAGGCCTATGATTCTATGGTCAGTCCTTTCCCCAAAACACTCGGCAACAGTTTCATTTGTATTAATTTTCTCTTAGATGTTTTCTTCTACTGTGCAATACAAAACAAGTCTACATGTATCTATTAAGCCCTACTAGTGTAAGTCATTGTGTTAAATGCTGGATATGAATCCAAAGACAATTAAATTCAGTTCCTATTCTCAAAGAACTTACATTCTACTTGGGGGAGACTGATATTCATGAAAGTAGTAGGGTATGACACAATTTGGCCACTGACTTTTTACCCAGTCCCCAATAACCGGTTCCCTATCTTTTGCAGTGCTCCTGGAAAGCATCCCCGTGGCATGAGGGTGAAGAAGGTCACTGCTTCTGCTAATGACTTGCTCATATGAAATAGTCCAGACTTTTTGCTAGGTGTTCAAGCAAAAGCTGAATGATCATTGCCCAGTGAAGCTGCAGAAGGTAGGGTTCCTGCATCAGACAGGGAATCCATTACCTCTGTAATATTTTAGAATTCAATATATACTTGGAACCTATAACCCAGTGAACCACAGATTCATAGACCCTTAGAGTTGGAAGAGATCTTAGAAGTTATGTAGTGCAAGCCAAACAAGAATCCCCTCTAAGATATTGGTATCTAATCCCTCTGACAAAGGAGAACCCACTATACCCCAGGGCAGCTCATTCCACTTAGTGATAGCTTTGATTGTTAGGAATTTTTTTCCATGTATTGCAATGAAGTCTCCCTCTTTGTGACTTCTATTCATTGCTATGGTCCTGTGCGACCAGACAGCAAGTCTAAATCCCCTTCCATATGGAAGCCTTTCAAATTATTTAAGCAACTGTCATGCTCCTTCCTGAATCTTCTTTTCTCCAGGCAAACATCCCCATTTTCTTCCATTAAACTTCATATGATACGATCTTGAGGCTCTTCCCCATACTGGTCATCTTCCAGATACTTTTGATCTTTTTGGTGTACTTCCTTAAATATGTCAACCAGGACATAATAGCTGAAGATGTTTTTCTGACCAGTGCGTAGCACAGAAGAACTCTACTGCTCTAGTCCTGTTCACTATTTATCCCTAACTTCCATATCACCCACTAGTGGCTCATGTTGAACTTATAGAACAGTATGAGTCAACCCCTGCCCAGATCTTTTTCATGTGAATTACTGCCTAGCCAAGCATTCCCCATTGTATACATATGAAATTGATTTTTTGAACCCAAGTGTAAGACTTTTCATTTCCCCCTATTTGATTTAGGTGGTTTAGGGGCAGCTAGGTGGTACAGTGGATAGAGTGCTGGGCCTGGAATCAAGAAGACTCATTTTCCAAATCCAGACTCAGACACTTATTAGCTATGTGACCCTGGGCAAGACACTTAACCCTGTTTGCCTCACTTTCTCATCTGTAAAATGAGCTGGAGAAGGAAATGGCAAGCCACTCTGGTATCTTTGCCAAGAAAACCCTGAATGGGGTCATGAAGAGTTAGACAGGACTGAAAAACAACTGAACTCAATTTGATTTCACTTTATTCAATTCAGTCCAATGTTCCAGGGCATCAAGATTTTTTTGAATCCTGACTCTTCCATCTAGTGTTAGCTATCCCTTCTATCTTTGTATTAGATGAAATTGTGATAATCATTCCATCTACATCCTTATGCACATCACTGAAAACATATTACATTGCACAAAGTTGATTAGATACCTGGATCTCTGCTAGAAACCCGTTTCATGGTTGACATTAATAACTAGTCTTTGGGTCTAGTCATTGAATGATTTCTAGTTCCATCTGAATATACTGTTAATCTTGGCCACAGGAATAGTATGAGAAACATGGTCAGAATTTCTTAAACATTTTTTTTCATTCATTTATGTTTCACACAGCTACCAAAGTGATTTTCTTAAAGCAAAGGTTTGACTGTTTCATTCCCATACTCTATAACCTTTAGAAACTCGCCAGGAACTTCTAGGAACAGATAAACTCCTCTGGCATTTAAAGCCTTTCAAAAGTTGAATCTAACCTACCTTCCCAGTCTTATATATTATTCCCTTTCATTCATTCTATTGACTAACCAAACCAACCTTACTGTTCTTCATATAGAACATTCCATCTCTCCATTCTCCATTTAAAAAAAATTAAAAATACTTTTTATTTCATTAAACATTTCCCAATTTCATATAAACATTTTAAAACATTCATTTAATAATTTTTTGAGTTCCAAATTCTCTTCCTCCCTATTGCCTCTCCTCTACCAATTGAGAGGACAAGCAATATGATATTGATTATACATTCCACTCTCCTTTTTGATGGTCATCCCCCAGGCCTGGAATTTGCTGCCTCTTTACCCCCATCTTTCTGAATCCCTAGTTTCTTTGGAGATTCACCTCATTTCATCTTCTACAAAAAGCCTTTTCTGATCCTGATGGCTGCTATTCCCCCAACATAATTACCCCGTATTTGTTATCTCTGCCTATATAGGTACATGATGTCTCTCCTGATAGGATATAAGTTCCTCAAAGGCAAGACCTATTTAATTTTTGTCTTTGGATGTCCAGTGCCTAGCACAATGCCCGACACATACTAGATGCTTAATAGAAGCCTGCTAATTGAAGCCTTGATCCACACAAGTCTTCCTAAATTTTTATGAATTACTAAGTGTCGTTTCAAATACTACTCAATGATATTCATATACCCCAATTTTATTTCACTGGATAGAATATTCCTCACCTTCCTACTCAAGGGCTGCTCTTTAGAGGGGGCAGGGTAGGGTGTGTGTGTGGGAGGCTATCCATGGTTTTTGTGGCCAGTTCTTCTTTTCACTCTTGTCTCATTTATTTCTCCTTGTCCTCCTTAGGATAGCCATCCCATTTGTGGCAACTTCATAGAATGTTCTACAACCTTAAATGGAGATTGAGCCTGTGCTGTCTATGAACAAAAACAGCAGCAGCTACAAACCTGCAAACTCTGGGATGCAGAATATTTTATTCCTTGGCCAGAAAGGTTTTGTTTTACTGAACCAAAAAATTCTACTTACTCTTCCCTTATCTGATCTCTTGGCAATTTGTTTGCACTTAATAGATTCTAATTTTTTAAAATCAGTTATTTGACATTTCTTTCCGGTTAGTAAACTTTGTATCTATTTAAAAAAAAGGTGGTTGAACTTGTATGCACCTAGTTATTAATGTTTTCTCCCCCACTAGAAATGTGAACTATTCATGAAATATTAAATGAACTTGAAGAAGGCCTCTAGCACTTTGGGCAGCTCTACGAAGGATTCAGACAAAGACATAGACAGGAGTTGCACAGGATGAGAGAAATGTGGATATATGTATGTTAATGACAGGGTCAATTACAGGCTACTGAATCCTCCCTTCAGGGAATACCTACCTCCAGCCCAACTATTTTCTCTTTTTCACCCAAGAAGTACACACTATAAATTCCTGTGTCCCATTTCCTATTCTCTTCTCTTACTTAAACATGGAAAACTGTCCAAAATGGGGAGAAACTCATATAATTCCAGGGGAATGAATTGCCTTCAGGAGGCATTGTGAAAACTGTTTAATAAGTTAATTCTTTTTGGAAAATGGTGTTAATCTTGTTTCTCCAAAACAGCAGCAAAAAACCCAAACAAAACCCCTCCAAAACTTCCTCCCTTTTTACACATTCCATCACTAGGCCAGACTGGCTCAGGAATCCCCCTGGGGTATGCCATTAATTTCCAAGCTATTCCACAAGGTGTACAAAGTCATTTTAACTCTCTCTTAGCTTCCCCTCTATCTCCCTCCCCTCCGACTCTTTCCCTGCCCAGCCCTTCAGTTCTTGATTGTGGTCACACACAAAGGATTTCACAATGCCTATAAACCCCTGGGACTCTGGAGTGGTTTTAAGGGCCAGTTTGTATTATGGTCAAAGTCAGCCTTGCCCTTCTGGTAAGAAGTTGGCACCTGGCCTGTAGTCAGACCATTCCCTAATTGGGTAAAATAAAGATAGGCTTATTAGGAAATTGGAACACTTCCCCACAATTAACAGAGCCAAGTTCTATTTCCACCAAGTGTTTTCCTGATGGCTTGGGAAGAAGTAGTTTTCCTAGTGAGAAATTTTCCCCATTTTATTTGCTAGTCCTCAGTCAATGATAAAAAGGTGACCCCTGCTCACTTTCATACTGGGGCACCTTTGTTTTATCTCCAAGCCAACACAGGGGAGGAACCAGGCAAATTGTAAGGTAAGGCTATGTCCCTAGTTTAGACACTTAAAATTGCTTAGAGAGAATCTATCAGTGATGATGCCCTTTGAATTAAAAATATACCAAATTTAGAGCTGAATTTCAACCTCAGAGGTCACCTAGTCCAACCCTCCCTCATTTTGCATGAAGAAAAGGAGAGGTTAATACATTTGACATGAAGCAGAAAAGGAGATTTGACTTCGAATCCAGTGCTTTTTTTTCCCATGGTACCAAGCTATCTTTCAAACTGAAGTGTGACGTGGAACCTTCATTGGTGACCAGGATCAATGACTGGAAGGAGAGAGTTCAGGAAAAAGTATTAAAAGGTTTGAAGGATGTTATGAAACCAGGAAAGGATGGATTGTAGTCATCTATTTGAGCAAGGAGAAAGGTGATTGTCATCTAGCACTGGCGCCTGGGACATAGTAGGAACTTAATAAATGCTTGTTTGCTTGATTGACAAAAAAAGAAGCAAGGTTGAAGATAAAACTGAAAGTCAAGAAACAGTTGCCTTAGGAGATAACAGTGGCTAGGCCATAGAGAAATAGACTTGTATGGATAAAGTACTTCTCCAACTTTGGAATAGTGCTTAGCACACAGTAGGCATTTAAAAGTCAAGAAACAGTTGTCTTGGGAGATAAGGGTGGCTAGGCCATGGAGAAACAGTACTTAGCACAGTACTTAGCACATAGTAGGCACTTAAAAGTCAAGAAATAGTAGTCTTGGGAAATAAGGGTGACTAGGCCATAGAGAAACAGTACTTATGGCACAAGTGTCTAGCACTTAATAAATGTGATTGATTGGGTGAAAGGGGAACCTCCAGAATTTGATATTATCACTCATATGGAATGAAGACTAGATTATCTAGTTCAAATCCCTCATTTGACCATATTTATTTATATAGAGGCCATTGGGGTTAAGCGATTTGCCCAGGATCACATAGCTAGTAAGTGACTGGGGCGGGATTTGAACTTGGGTACATACTCCAGGACTGGTGCCAAATCCCTTTTTAAAGGGAAGAAAACTGAGGAGTGCAGAGATGTAAATGTCTTTAGATCCTTAATGAGCATTCAAAGAGCTAAACCAATCTAAATACCATAGGTGTGTTTGGGGAGGTGGGTATGTTTTTCTTTTTAGAAGTCATTACTTTCAAGTAAAGTTGACTCTACTAACCCTGTTTTTTGTTAGGCTCAACCTTACTTCCTGAATCAATGAGAACTCACTTACAGACAATTAATGAACCATAGGTAGTGAGGACAGTTGACACAAAAGGTTTGAATGCTAAAAACATCCTGATTGTTAGTCACTAAAATGATTAGAAATGTATTCATTCAACCAACATTAAGTGCTTACTTACTGGGTTTCCCTCATTTGAGGTCTTCAGGCAAAGGCTGGGTTGGATGACATTTATGTCCTCTTGTCCTAAAGAAGATGCTTTTTCATGTATATGTATGGGCTGTTCTAAGTGTCAATACTGAAATCTTCTCCAACTCTGGAATTCCTAGAACTGTCAATGACATTAAGTGAGCCCTGAGATGTGGAATTTCAGATTAAAGTTAAAAGCCAGAAATTTTTAACCTTAAGAGGTTACCTAGGTAATCCTCTAGATTTAGAGATGAGGAAACTGAGGACCAGAAAAGGTTAAGTAACTTACCTAAAGTAACACCCCTGGCTTTAGTGGCAAAAGCCAGGGGTTGGATTGAACTCAGACGAATGCCATTAGTTTTCTCACGTGAATCTTTTAAACTTGATACTTACGTAGTAGGTTTTTTGTTTTGCTGTTTTCTAGCCATCATCAGAAGTGCTTCAAAACCTCAATTGTATCAGTTACTGCAACTCCTCACTCAGAAGATTGCTTAGGCAATAGAATATACCTAGGATGGATCTTTTGGGTGTTTATATAAACTCTGCATGTATTTTTTACTAACTAAATTGTAGGAACTCTTTTCACTTAAAGTTTCAGCACTTCAAGGAGGTCCCTTCAAGCTCTACTTTAGACTCTGCTACTCTCTTTGTCAGATCACTAAAACTCATCTTGACCAGCTGATTTCATCCTGGATCAGCTGTGAGGAAGTGTTCTTCTAGCCCTGAGAACCAAGGTCTCTTATGTTTTGACCCATTTCAGAAAAGAATACTAAAGTAGTTCAAATAGAGGAAACCTTTGAATACAATCTCACTTTATCCTCTCCTTCCTCCCACCCACTTCCACTTCAAACCCAGATCTCCAGATTCCTAATTAGTAGGCCAAGGTACTTATATCAATAGCGAAAATACAGGAAAACAGCAAAAAAAGCTACTCAGGATTTGGCGAAATTATATTTGCCAAATATTTATTTTTTTCTAAAACGCAATATCAAAATCAATTTTAAAAAGGAAAATGTACTTAAATAAAAAAAAACAATCGATATAATACATGGAGGAGGGAACTTAAGCATAAAAAAAGTGTTCTTTATGCACAAACTGAGGCAGTTTAGAGGTTATGGTCAAACTTTTCAGTTCAAAAATTTGGCCAAGGTTGTGTAGTTGCATGTCATGCAATGGCAAAACTGTTCATACTTAATTAATTTTTGCCTTCTACAGGATGAACCTTTAAATGAGTCTTTGTGAAAACAAATTAGAAAAGATCCCACCCGCCCTTATAACTTATGCACAAGAGTTCTGCAGCCGTTCAAGTTTGAGTTTCAACTGAAGCTGTTCTTTCCTCAACAGCTCACTCTCTGTGGACAATTTTTGCTCTTCTGCCTGGATAGATATGATATAAGCTGTGGCCTTTTTGAGGATGACAACTTTGGGCGCCTTCTCATTGTTCTCTAACTCGGGGATCTGGTCTCGCAAGGCGAAGAAGCTTAACTTTAGTTCGTTTCTCCGCTGGCGCTCTAAGACATTGTGCGTCCTCCTCTTGTCATTCTCTTCCGTGTCTGAGGACCTGGGGCTGGCACATTTTCGGTTGTTGCTAATTTGTTTGAGAATTCTGCCACTGTCCAACTTAATCCTCTTAGCAGAGGGATAGTCTTTCTTTGTGGAGGGGGGTGCAGCATAGTTGTGCTGATGTGTGGGGACGTGACACCTCTTCAAGACTAGGGGGCTGTGGGGAGGTTTACTGTGGCCTCCAGCTGTGTGGGAGCCTGATTCGGATCTTCTCGTAGACGGCTGCCTCTTTTCCACTGTAACGACATCAATCTCTTCCTCATCCTCTTGTTCTTCTTCTGCAAGACAACAAATAGAAATCATTTGGTTAACAATTTCTTCCCAATGACCATAATGAAATAACAGATGTGAAAGCACCTTGGTTGAGCTCAAATCCAAAATTAATTCATTATTTGAAAGTGGAATTCTCTATAAATAAGGGAGCATATAGCCCACAAAGAGAATACAAGGATCATGTCATGTCTTCTAAAGGCTCATTCATCCTCTTCTCTCCCCATTACCTCTTAACTATGATGTTTTTTAAAAGGGTCTGACTGCCCCAGGAAAAGCAGCCAAGGTGCAGTATTTGGTAGGTGAACTTTGTGGATACTGCCAAACTTGATAACAGACAAAGAAAGGAGGATGGGGGTAAAGGTAGAGATTAAGGATCAATGACTAAAAAGGATTTTCAGCAAGGGAAGGCCAAGAATGACAATAGGGGGTTACAGCAGAGGCAAGAAAATTACAATTTACCAGAATACGACAACGATGCCAATTCTTACCTAAGACTTAATGAGGCTTTGGACACACCCAAAGCAAAGCATTCTCAGCACCTCCTATTTTAAGGGGACTTTATGAAGCACCCTTTGGGCAGTGCAAATGATAACAGCACCTCCCTACTTTACGGGAAGTGGAAAATGGAAAAAAAAAAACCTGGCAATTATGCCAAAAGTTCTGAGTGGGGAGGGAAAAAAAAAAAGACCAGTGTTGGCACTGAACTGCTTTCTCAAGTTTTCGAAATAGGCTGAGAATATCCCAACTTCCCAGCCCATTCAAACTTTAGTCACTTTCACTAGCACCACCCAGACTGCTGCCCCTCCCCCCCTTAACCCTTACAATCCCAAAGGTTCAAAGGAGGGCAGAATTAGTGTTGCGGGAAGGGAAAGGGAATAATTTATTAAGACAATAGAAAAGGGTGATTACCTCTCCCCTTTCAGAACCTTCTTTGCTTATCCCAGGATAGTATTTAAAATGCATTAGGGAACTGAATAAGCTTGAGGAGGGTTGAAAGATAAGTCAGGTAGGAGTGGAAGGCAGACCAAAAATGGTCCTGGGTTTAGAAAGGGAGTGTTCCATTTTACCTAGATGTAACCTTCAAAATTTCTTTTCCTTCCAACTTTCTTTAAAGTGTTGTCAAACTGAAGTTATAAGGGCATTGAAGAACGTTAGGGGGTCCACAGGTAGACACTCTCAGGGCCAGGTAATAAACAGGGTCATCTTAACTGACCCCAGGGCAAATCTAGTTACCACAGGCAAAGGCCATCAAGCCCAGTCCCGGGGAAAGTAGTTCAGCTTACCAGAGTCGCTGCTGCTGCTGCTGCTGCTGCTACTGCTGCTGCTGCTGCTTGTGGTAGGTGGTGTGTCCTCACAGAGTGCCAGGGGCTCCGGGCTGGACCGGGGGGAGGAAGCCACCGAGGACATCATGGAGGAGGAGGTGGAGGATGTGGAGAAGGAGGAAGAGGAAACCGGGGAAGTACATCGCTTGGGCGAGCTACTTTCACTGAGCGGGTAGGGGAAGACCACGGAGGGGTCAATGCACTCGGAGGCCGCGGTGTGCATGTCTTGCAAGTAGAGGCTGTGCGTTGGCGGCGCGCTGTGCCGGGGGGCCCAGGAGCTGTCTTTTCGAGTCGCCTGGTAGGAGGCAAGCTTTTCAGAAACCAGCTTGGCCGCAGCTGAGAAGCCGCTCCACATGCAGTCATGAATGATGATGGACTTGACGAAGGACTCGTCGTCCGGGTCGCAGATGAAACTCTGGTTGACCATGTCTCCCCCGAGCAGCTCAGTCACCATCTCCAGCTGGTCCGCAGTAGAAGGCACGGAGCCGCCTCCTCCTCCGCCTCCACCCCCGCCGCCGGCGGATGAGGACGAGGAGGAGAGGCTGGAGCGGCGGCTCGGCGACAGGGGAGGCGTGGGCAGCAGCTCGAACTTCTTCCAGATATCCTCGCTGGGAGCCGGTGGCTGCAGCTCGCTGTGCTGCTGCTGCTGGTAGAAGTTTTCCTCTTCCTCGAAGTAGAAATAGGGCTGCACCGAATCATAATCGTAGTCGTAGGTTTTGCTAGGGGAGCCGGCACTGAGGGGCATCTTGCCTGCCTGGAGTGGGGAGGGGGCGCACACAAAGGAGGGGGAAGAAGCACACAAGGAAGAGAACAAGAGTCTGAGTTAATCTAGGCTGTGCTTCCAAGGAGAGCGCAACGAGCGCAAACCCTCCACTCCCCAAGGAAAAAGTACACACAATGCATAGAATAAAATAAAGCCTCCTTCTCTACAACCCAGCTCACGCACATACACGGCGAGCTGCGGTCGCAGCGCCAAGTCAGCTGCTCTCCCCCAATTAACCCCGGCTAAGTTTGCGCCAAGATCCAGCGGGTGGCAACAGTTTGCGTCGGGCGCCGGGCGGCCACAATGGTGCGCCCAGCCCCGGGGATTCAGTTCCTAACACTCCAGGAAGGCGAAATCCTCCCCCGTCTCCTTCAGAGGACTAGGGGCGGGGAGTTGGGGGGGGCGGGGGCGGGGGCGGGAATGGGATCCAATAAAACCGTATAAGCAAAGTTTTGCGCCACCTGAAGGAAGAAGGAGAAAGGCGCGGCTGGGCTGGCAGCTGCATCTCCGGCCCCCTCCTCCTCTCCCTCCCTCCTTTGCCTCTCTCCTCCTCCTCCTCCCCGCCCCCGGCTAAGGGGCTCCCCTCAGCTCCCTTTCCCATTCCCACTACAGCTCTCGCCGGCTTCTCCCCTCCTCCTACCCCCGCCGGCGCCTCCTCCTATCCGATCTTCTTCCCCGCCTCCTTACTGCAACACCCCCCCTCCCATACCCCCCACCACTAACTAGCGTTTGCCGGCTTCTCTCCCTTTCCCAGCTTTTCACCCAGAGCAGTCCGGGGGGGGGGGGCGAGAGAATTAAAAAAAAAAAAGAAAGAAAAGGAAAACATTGGCATTATGTGGGGTGGTGGTGTCCTTTCTCCCCACCATCCCATGGGGGGTGGTGGTAGTGGGTTAGCAGCTGTTCTGGAAAAGCATTCAGCCCGCTAAGTCTCCCCCTTCCTCCCAGGTCGAAAAAGCAAGGGTGGGGGGAGAAACACGGGGGTGGCGGGATGAAAAGAGTCGGCTGGGAAAGGGATTCACCCGATTTTTCTCAGAGCAAATGATTTCCAGGAGCTCCTCTCATCCATCCAAAAGCCGTCTCTTTCTTTCTCCCCCCACTCCCCGTCCCGGTTTGTTTTAAATAAGTCTCTGGACACGTTTTTAGAAGATCTGAGTTCTAAGTGCTTAAGGAGAGAGAGAGAGGGAGAGGAGGAGGAGGTGGGTGAGTTTTTAAATGTAGTTTTGGATTTGCCGGTCTGGGGAGAGCCGCAGTATCTGTCTGACTGTCAGAAATGCGCTAAGCCCAAATTTAAATACCCTCCTTTCTCCCAGCAAGAGTCAGGCTGCACAAAGCACTCTCTCTCTTTTTTTACACACACACACACACACACACACACACACTCACTCTTTCTCTCACAGACGCAATATGTAATTCCAAGTAGAAGGCGAAAGAGCTTTATGCCCAAAGCTATTACTCCCCAACCCGTCCCCTCCAACAACACCAAAGGGGGATAAAAAAGGGGAAAAAAAAAGAAAGGAAAAAAAGGGGAAAAAAGAGAGTGCAAGAAAAACCGAAAAACGACAGGAATGGCCCAAACTAGCTTGCTTCTATACATTCACAAGAGATGTCCAAATGTCGAGACGATCAGGAATGCAACACACACACACACACACACACACACACACACACACACACACACACACACACACACCCGCTACTTCGACTGTCTCCTTCATCTTGACAATTCACCCCAAATCTTGCTTTGGGTTCTCCCCGCCACCCTCCTGCTTCAATAGGATCACTCTTCCCCAAAGTGTCACCGGAGGAAAGACAAGGGAGAAGAGGGTGAAAAAGCACCCCTATCCCCCCCCCAAAAAAAATCAGGCACGGATTCGTCATTAGCGAAATATTTTCAAAAAATTTAAAAAATAAAAATAAAATATGTTCTCGTACTTACCAGGAATTCAGCCAGTCGAGGGGGATTCAAGTCTTCTTCGGCAGGGGTGAATCGCCTTTAAGGAGAGAGGACTGAAGTGTATCAGTACAGAGGCAAAATCCACTCTCCTCAGCCGGAGTCTTTCTCCTGTATTGTAAGTTCCAATGCAAAGTATTCGAGTCTCAATGCAATACAAAGTTTCTTCGTTGCAGCAGTCAGCGGCAGAAGGGGGGAGCGGGCGGGGATAAGAGGGAGGGGTAGAGAAGGGGGGGAGAGAGGCTGGTAGAAAGAGACGATCCCCCTTCTCACTCTCAGCGCTCCCCTCTCTCTTCGCTCCCCTGTCTGTCTCTCCTTTGCTCTCCTATTCTATGCCACTCTCCTGTATTACTGGAGAGAGTCAGATAAAGCTTCTAAAATCGGACTTTTTATACCACCAAGGCCAGATCCATCCGCCTATCTTTCCCGCCAAACTCAGGCTTCCCTAGTACGGGAGAGATCCAGGAGGAGGAGCCGGAGCTTCTGCCCCTGTGGCCGTAGCCACTGCAAATAGACCGGGAAAGCTAGCCCCAGTCAGGTCAGGGACGGGGAGAAAGCAGGGGAAGAGCTAGACTGGGGGGCGCCGCTGCAGACTTGGAGTCCAAGCTGAGAATTGCTGCCAAGGGGTCTTCCGCCCCAGAGACCCTTGCATTATAAAGCAGAGGTGGGCGGGGATTTGCAAGAAGGGGATTTTTTTTTTCTTCCTCCGCTTTCCTTTTTTTTTTTTTTTACACCACTGCACTGCATTGAACAGAGTAGGGGAGGGGCCATTTCGCCAGTAGAGTTGAAACGCAGGCTTACCATAAGTAAGCCTCATATAGTATAAAAGGATGATACTATGGATATGATTAACGTTTTTTTCCCCCCCATCTTGGTGTAAAGGTGAAAATTCTCCCTCCTGTCTGTCTTTTCTCTTTCTCCGATTCAGAAGCACTTAAGATTTTCCTGCCTTAAATTTCATGCCTCTCATTCATGCTCCATACTGTCTCCGCAGAACAGCTGAGTTTGAACGATTTGCAAAACACAAAACGTACACAGACACACCATGTACGTCTCATTTCGGATGTGCAGCTTACTAAGGCTCGGGAAAGGAGAACATTTAGGGAATGACGATAGAAGTGGCATTTAAACGTGGAGGTGGAAGGGAGGAATTAAAATAATATACATTATTGTTCAATCGATGGACTAAGTGCATTGCAATAATGAAAGAAAACGATTCGGCGCCTCCGACCTAGGGAACCCTCTCCAATCGATGGACAGTTTCCCCCCGCATAGCCAGGCTGGAGGCAGCAGATCCCGTCTCCGAGCCTCCAAACCAATCCGGAGGAAAAAGCAACCCGAGGCCTGGGGACAAGCTCGAATTCCTGGGGATGGGCACTGGACCTGGGCGGAGTGGGTGGGAGGGGAGGAGGTAAGCAAGAACTAGGACTGCCCAGGGAGAATATTGACTCCTCAGTTGGAATCTTTCCCTTCCCCCAGCCTCCCACCTAGAAGGAACTGGTTTCAGCCTCGGGTTTATTTAGGAATTGCAGAGCCTATCTGCGCACCACTGCGTAGCGCGAGTCTGCCGGTCCAAGCCCCAGTTTCCCAGGGAAAGGAGGGAAAAGGAAGGCGCACTGGGAGGGTGGGGACGACCGGACCGGACGGATAGCTGCGGACACAGCCCCTGTCCAGCAGTCGAATGGGTTGTGGGTACTGCGCTGAGAGGCGGCCCAGGGGTGGGGTAAGAAGGGGTGAGAAGGCAAAACCGTTAACTCTTTCCTTGCCGGAAAAGTCACCCTATCAATTTCTGATGTTTTCCACTCTGGAACTTTCTTTCATCTTAATATTGTGATTTTGCAAATGCCCCCCTTCTCCCAGCAAAATGCATTTCCCCAACATCAAAGGGGCGCCCCTATTTCTTCCTTTTCCACTTAGCGGGGGCTAGGGTTATTTAAATATTGGCTGCATTTCAAGTAGCAATTTCCACTTAATAACCACTTAACCACCCCCCAAAGCCTTAAATCTTTGAAAAGTATATAAAATGGAAGAAGGGGTGGGCGATCGATTATTCATAAAGAAGCTGGCAGTAAATAACCCATGGGAACCTTGGAATCAAGATTAACCAGGACCGACCTTTTTCTTCCGCTCCCTTCACCCCAGCAATTTTTAGCAAACTTTCTCATCCGAAAAGGAAAAGGGATATTTGGGGCAGTCTATGCACTATGAGCTTTTTATTCCCTAAATTAAACTTATAGATCGGTGTTCAGCTGCTAAATTAATTACTTCCTCTCCCCCCTCCCCCAAAGGAGAGGGCTGTAGTCTGGATTTAAGAAATGCAAAAGTGACAGTTTGCTGCAGAAACACACCCAGACTATAGTACCCCTTCATGCAAAGAATGCTGCAAAGCATTATGACTCTGCGTTCTCCCTCCCTCCCTCCCTCCCTCCCTCCCTCCAGGACTACACCCTCTCTTTCTTGGAGCCAGCAGCGAGCTAACGTGAAGTAATTGTGCCCTCTACTGGCGACAAAGATGACTGCTTTTAAATTCCAACCGGGAGGGGGAGGGGCGGCTGACGCAGGCCTCTCCTCGCTCTTCTGAACCCCCAGTTGTTGGCTCCTAGGTTAGGGCCGATCCTCCACCCCCTTTCTACCTACCCCCTCCAGACAGTACGGGGAGCAGAGGAAGAGAAAGATTAATCGCTAGAGGGAAAAGTAGCTCAGAGACACCCACCCAACTGGATCAGACGTAGTGAAAATTAACCCATCAGTAGTCACCGGTGCCGATGTCCATCACTGTGCCCCTAGCACGGTGGGCCAGGTAGGAGGCGTGGAAAACGCACGCACGCACGCACGCCAGGCGCTGTGGGCACAGCTGCTTGTTCGGAACTTTTCCTATGCGTTCGACCATGCAATGCCATGGGAACATCACCTTCAACGCATCCAGGACAACAATGGAGAGAGACACCCCCCTTCTCACCAAATCCCCCCAATAAACCCCTCCCCCAAATGCAACCCCCCAGTCACTATAGTTCTGTCCTGGTTTCCTTTTTCTTGCTTCCAGTTCACACCCCGGCCCCCCCCCCCCCCCATCTTCAAGGTGTTTTCAAATGTAAGGTCATCTAAACCATCCTCTTCATTTTATATATGAGTAAACTGATGCCCAGGGAGATTAAGTGACTTGCTTAGGGTTATACAAGTAGGAGGTGTCCATGGCAGGATTTGAATTTAGGTGAGATTGACTATAGGACCTGCACCCTATTTACGGAACTAATCTACCACATTAGACAAACTGGTAGACACGGAGTCAGAAAGACCTCATTTCAAATCCTGTTTCAGACACTAGTGGGTGTAACCGTGGTCAAATCTCTTCACTGTTGTTATCTGCCTCAGTTTCCTTCTCCATAAAATGTGGAAACTTACCTCTCAGAGTTGTGAGGATTAAATGAGATAGGATTTTTAAAGCACTATACTACCTTGACTCTCCTAAGGGATGAATGTCTTAGGAAAACCCGTATTAGTTGCAACTGGGACTTATGCATTGAACTCCTCAGAAACTTTGATTCTTCATTTAGATAATGGGTATAGTAATACTTAGGCTCACTACTTCAGAAAGTTTTGAGGAAGGTGCTTCCATAGTCTTAAAGTGAATATAAATGTGAATTATTATTACTGTTGAAACAGTTGTGAATTTGTAAAGGCCCAAAGTAAATTTGTCACCGCTTAAGTACATATATATTACTATATTTTAAAGGTGTTTTTTGGGGGAAGATAAGGGTCTGCTTCTTATTACTTAAGATGAGTCACTTAATTTGGAGGAAGAATTCAGTAGGGTGGGATCTGGGAGGCAGAAGAAGGTGTATGTGGAGGTTAGTGAGAGGAAGGATGTAAGTTTGGCTAAGACTTGGTAGTCATTTGTAGCCTTGTCAGAAGACTAAAATTTTGTATTTCACAGTGGCCAAAGCCAATGTAGCTCTCTATATTGGTGGTCAGTCAGCCAGTCAACAAGCATATATTAAACACCTACTATATGCCAATCATTGTCTTAAGTGCTGGGGATACAAAGAAAAGCAAGAGAATCCAAGAGACTCACAGTGTTTGGGGGCAGACAACATGAAAACAACATTGGACAAATGATATATAGGATACATTGAAGAAAGTCTCGAAGAGAGGGCACTAGCATTAAGAATCAGCAACACCTTCTTGTAGAAGGCAGGATTTGCTCTAGGACCTGAAGGAAGCCAGGAAGGTCAGAATATGGAGATGAAGAGGGAGAAAATTCCAGGCATGAAGAGGCAGCCAATAAAAATGCCCGAGTTGAAGGATGAAGTATTTTGTTCAAGACACAGCAGAGAGGCCATTGTTACTGGACTGGAAGAGTACCTTAGGGTAAGTAAGGTATATCAAGACTTGGAAAGGTAGGAGGGGTCAAGTTATGAAGGGCTTTGAATGCCAAGCAGAGGATTTTATATTGGAGTTTATTGAGACTGTGTGTGTGTGTGTGTGTGTGTGTGTGTGATGTTGTCTGACCTGGTCATTCTAGGGCTATAGGATTTAGAAATGGAAGAAGCCTTAGAGCTCATCTAATCCAACCCTGTCATTTCATAGAGGAACAGATGGAAGGCTTGAGAAGTGAAATCATTTGTCCCAGATCACAGTAAGTAGCAGAAACAGAATTTGAATGCAGGTCCCCCAAATTCAGTGGGCTTGCCACACTATCTACCACAGGAACTTGGCATTTTCAACCACGTCACAACCACACAAACACACATACAAATAAAATCTGCTTTGAAGATTTTTTAAAAATGAAGATGTCAACATAGCTGAGTAACCACAGTCTTTATGTTCTAGTTTTCGGCCTTCATCCCAATGGTGGTTTTAGAAGTCAGTCAGCCGTCATGAAACATGGATAGGCTGTTAGGTTTCCCACATGTATGAGAAGACCCGATCCCATTTGTTCATGGGGGTCCTGGTATCGTTGCCGGCAGCATCTGAGTACTTCTTGAGCCTTTGGAAGGCAAAAGGTGGAGCAATGATCAGAACATTGGCTTTGGAGTTATAGGACCTTAGTTCTAATTGAAGCTCTGCTGTTTATTGCCTGTGTGACATTGGGCAAAACATTCTCTTACCTCAGCTTCCTCATCTATAAAATGGTCCAGTGGAAAGGTATAGCATCAGAAGACCCGAGTTCAGATGCTGCTTGATGCACCCGATTACTTTTGTGAATTTAGCTAAGGCAGTTTCTCTCCCAGGGCCTTCAGTTCCTTATCTGTTAAATCAGAGGCTTGGACTAGATGACCCCTTCTAAGTTCCCTTTCAGCTCCAAATACTATGAAATCTAGAGGCTGACCTTTGCTGTTATCTATAGGGTTAAGACTAAAGTAAACAGCCAAACTGCATTACTTCATGAGAAGAGAACACTTTGTCCCCACTGAGTACATTCTTACCTCCAATATCTTAGAAATAATCATTTATCTGTGCAACAGTCAATGTGGAAAGAGCCCTGGACTTGGGAATCAGAAGACTTGGGTTCCAGTTCTGGTTCTAGAACTCTAAGCAGATAACTTACTTTCTCCAAGAGAAGAATTCCTTCCACCAATGGGAGTCCACACTTTCTCTTGCAATTTTTATAGTCTTAGAGAATTATCTAGGACACTGAACCTTGCCCAGGTTGCAGGACCAGGCACTGTGCTAACAAGAAATTTCTTCACACTCCCATTTTACAGAGGAGGAAAACAGAGTTCCAGAGAAAGGTAATGACTTGCTTTAGTTGAAAGAATCCAGAAAGGTCAGAAGACAGATGAGAAGGGAGAGAATTCCAGGTGTTGGGGTACAGCCAGTGGAAATGCCTAGAGTTGGAAGGTGGGGTATCACTAAGGAGACCAAGTAGAAGAACCTAGACTAAAGCATGAATCGTCTGACTCCTAATTCAGTGCTCTATTCATTACACCAACCTGCCAGCTTGGGTGTTGGTAGTGTAGGGCGGGGGGAATATTTAGGTTAAGGAGGAGGGAGGAGGGAAAGCATAGTTTTAATGATTTTTTTTTTATTGCTAGCATACTACATGAATAAAAGCACCCAAAAGACTTCCTCCCCCCCCAAAGTCAGCAAATGCTGTAGGTTAGGAAAAAAAAAACCCAACCCAACCCAAACCAAATACCCAGGGATCCTGCTTTTCTCAAGTTATATATTAAGTATATTCAGTATCCTTTCTCACCCATTCGCTTCCAAGGCGAAATGCCTAGCCAGTCTTTTTCTCTGGAAGCAGTGTCTTTTCTCCTCTCATTCTTGGCATTCCCCTCCTTTTATTTCCCAGTCTCCCACTGCAGTCTTGTCTTACTTTGTAGCCAACAGGGTGGACAAATGGCTCCTTTGTTTAACTTCTTCAAAGGCTTGGTTTATTGTTAGCTAAGTGCCAAACTTCAGCAAATCACAGTTGCATCCACACTTCACTTCCCTGACCGATCTTCCCTCCAGCTCATTTTGGTAGCATCTGTCCTAGGACAACAGCCCCTTATTGACCTAAGGGAGGCTAAGAAGTTTTACTTGGGGAGATCCTCTCTTCTAGAGCTTAAACATTCCATTTGGACGATAATTTTAAAAATTTGGCCCTTTTATTTTTCTGTGGAAGCCAGGAGTTCACTCCTGGTCCTATCTTTCTTCCCTTTCAAAGTTACACTTCTGGGAAACTCATTGCCTCCACTTGCCATCCATCCATTTTTTTACCCACTGCAATTTGTCTTCCACTCTATTCTATCAGAAGTCATTCATGTGCTTTTAATGACCAATTTCAGTAGCCCAGGCTTCGTTTCCGTTCTCCTTGACCTCTCTGCTGTACCTAAAACTATTGATGACCCTCTCTTCCCTTGGCTCCTGGGACACTGTCTTTCCTGGTTTCCTCCTACATCTCAGTCTGTTCCTGTCCCCACCCCCTTTCCTTTGCTAGTCCCACTTTCTTCTTTCTCACTAAGTGTGGGTGTTCCCCAAGGTTCATTTCTCAGTCATCTGTTTTTCCTCTCCTTTTCAATCTTTCCATTCACTTCAATAAATATGAAGTGGCTTCTCACGAAAGGCTCTGTATTAGACATTGGGGATACACAGATGGAATAGAATGCACTTTCATTTGTTGATCTCATCCATTTTCTCAATTTTAATCATCATGTCTATTCAGATAACTCCCATATTTGTACCCTCCAGGACCTCCCTTCTAAATTCCTAATACACATTTTCAATTGTTGGTTCTATTATCTCCACTTAAATGTCCCACTGTATCCTTAAGCTGAAATAATTTAAAGTTTCATCTTTCCCCCACAGTCTAGGTCTTGAGGTTGAAAGGGACTTTTGTGGTCATGAAGTGTAACTCAATCCTGAACAAGATGTCTCCCTGCAGCTAACCAGACATGGTCATCCAGTCTTTGCTTGAGAGCTTCCCACAATGGAGATCTCATTTCTTCCCAATGGGCTGCCCATTCCACTTTTAATTAGCTCTAGCTACTGTGTCCCCATGAAATCTTCTCTGTTTTATGCCAAACATCTTTACTTCATTCATTTCTTTGAACTCAGCCTCCTTTTAAGGCCTGTTAGATACTTTAGAAACCATCCCATCTAACTCAAATTTTGCTTGTGTGGTAATTGAAATCCCAAGACAGACTTAGTGACTAGCACAAAGTCACACAGGTTGTAAGTGGCAGAGCTGAGACTCCAACCTAGGTGCAATGGCGTCCAAATCCAGTGTTCTTGATGCCATAGCTTAGTGCCTCTCCTGGGGCAATGTCCATAAGTGGAACACATCCAAGCCTTTCCAAGGACTATTGCTGCCTCTATAGTTAGTAATAATTAACATTGATATAGAGATTTAAGATTTGTGAAGTGCTTTGCAAATATCATCTCATTTAATCATCACAACAACCCTGTAAAGTGGGTGCTATTATTATGCTCATTTTACATATTAGGAGACTGAGGCACACCGAAGCTAAAAGAGGCAGCTAGGTGGCACTGTGGAGAGAGTGCTGGTCCTGAAGTCAGGAACAATCCAGCCTCAGATGCTTACTAACTATGTGACCCAGGGCAAGTCATTTAGCCTCTGTCTGCCTCAGTTTTCTCATCTGTATGTAAAACGGAGATGATAATAATAGCATCTACTTCTCAGGATTGTTTTGAGGCACAAAAAAAGGCCCATGTAACAGATATACTTGGTCAAGCCAAACAAATCCATTCAGTGACCATGATCGAAAGTATACCTCTTTCTTTACCTTGAATCCATCACCTCTGTTTGTCACGAGATGGGCAATCATGGTTTCTCTGGAGTCATGGTTTGTCACACATTGATCGCAGTTCTCCAAGTCTTTCAAAATTATTATGATTATTATTATTTTGTGATTTAACTTTCTTTTACCAAACTATTGTTCTAGTCACAATTAGTTCATCTAGAATACAAACAACGTTGTCATAACTCTACCTAGGAAGTAGGTCAGGGTATTTCTTGTAGCTCATCCAGGATTTGACTTCAAAATTATTTTTCTATACAATGTTGTTTTCTTTTATATAAATTGTTCTGGTTTTGCTCACGTCGCTTTGTATCAGTTCAGGATTATCTGAAATGATCTCTTTCATATTTTCTGTTTTTTTTTTTCTTTTTTTTTCTTCTATTTTTGGTGAGGCAATTGGGGTTAAGTGACTTGTCCAGGGTCACACAGCTAGTAAGTGTCAAGTATCTGAGGTCACATTTGAACTCAGGTCCTCCTGACTTCAAGGCTGGAGCTGTATCCACTGTGCCACCTAACTGCCCCTCTTTCATATTTTCTTAAGGCACAACAATATTCCATTACAACCTGTTTAGGGTTGGGAAGGAATGACTTTGAAAAACTGCTGATCTTCTTAGTTCAGTAACGAACTGTTCTGATGTTTTAAAAAAATGTGATATTTGTAAAGCACTTAGCACAGTGGCTGGTACATAGTAAGTGTTATATAAATACTAGCTATTATTATTATTATTTTAATTATTATTATGTGACTTGCCCAGAGCCATACAGTTAGTATCTGAGGCAGGATTTGAACTCAGGTCTTCCTGATTCCAAGTCCAGCATTTTATGAACAGCTCTACCTTCTCAATGGAAATAACCAGGGGCAGCTAGGTGGCGTGGTAGATAGAGCACTGACCCCGAAGTCAGGAGGACCTGAGTTCAAATCTGACCTCATACCAAACACTTGACACTTACTAGCTGTGTGACCCTGGGAAAGTCACAACCCCAATTGCCTAAAAAAAAAAAAATTAAGTGGAAATAACCACTATGGGTTAGGATCTGGGGAATTAAAGAAGTTCAACAGGTATGGAAAGTCATTGAAGTATCAGTAGGAAAGAAGACCAAGATTATTTAAAAGAAACTGGAACCATATTTGGTATCTTGGTTCCTAAAAGAAATTGAGAAGGATAGAGGGAGGTCTCACCCTGAGTAATGGGAGAAATGGACCTACTCAGTAGTGAAGTCATAGAATTATAGGTCTGGAAGGGACCTTAGAACACCTCTGGTTCAACTCCTTCCTTTTACAACTATGGAACCCAAGGTCCAGATTACTGAAGCAACTTGACTGATACTTTCTTCTCTTCAAAAGACTAAAGTAATGGAGACTGCCTTCTTCAAATCTCACCACATTCAGCTCAAGCAGTGGGTGTCTCTTTAGACTTCTCAGTTTCTGTCCATCTCTGGTACGTTAGCATCACTCTCTCAGTCATCCAGGCCCAAGCACTTGGAATCACCCTAGACTGTCCTCCTCTGTGTCTAGTCAGTCATCAAATCCTGCCATATCCGTCCTTGACTTCCTGCTCTCACTGCTACCACCCTATTCCAGGCTGTCATGCTTAGATATTGTTTTGCATTAGTCTGAATCAGGTGTGGGGAACCCTCAGCCTCGAGACCACATATAGCCCTCTAAGTCCTCAAGTGTGGCCCTTTGACTGAATCCAAATGGGGGCCACACTTGAGGACCTAGAGGGCCACATGTGGCCTCGAGGCCTCAGGTTCCCCACTCCTGGACTCTAACTAGTCTCACTTTGTTCCAGTACTGATATCTCTCCTTGCTCAGTTCCATTCTATAGATAGATGTCATACTAATGCCTCAAATAATAATGATGATAATATCTAACACTTACATGGCACTTACAACATGCCACTGCTTTTTACATTACCTCTTTGCTCAAAAAATCTTCAGAGGCTCCCCATTGTTTGCAATACTAAGTGAACCCAATCTGGCTTGTTTCATCTCCCACAGATCCCTAATACTGCCCCTCTATTATACCCAAATAGCTATATTTATTGTTTCCTGAATGGTTCATAGACATTTTCTGGTTCTGTCTCTTTGTTGATGCTATTCCCCTTTTCCATGTGTCCTCCTCTCCTGTCCACTTAGTGAAATTAATTTCTTTCTTCAAAGTTTGGCTTCTCTGAAGTCTTTCCTGACTGCCCCAGAAAAGTCATGGCAAGCTTTCCCTTCCCCTGAAACCTGGCTAGCACTAACTTTCTAAACCATTAACTTGGTCCTTATGAATCCTGCCAGTAGCACAGTACAGTTGTTTACTTATCTCTCTCTGTGTTTGTCCTATATCCCCACCTAAATTGTAAGCCCTTTGAGGTCAGGGGCCATACTTTATGCCTTTTTGTGCCTTTTTACCCTGGAGATGGTTGATAAATATCTAATTTTGAAAATGACAGTGCTCATTCTAGAATGAGGAAATACATGGCAAAATTCTGGACATTCCCATAGCTCTAGTAAGAAACGCCTAGCATTATTATTAGTCGTAGTAATAAAGATTTTAATGTTAAGCATAAGATAAATACTTTTCTACTGGTAGTAAAATTAATAGTAACAATTAGTGCCACACATGTAGAATTTTAATATCTAAAAGCAATTGTAATGGTTCCAGAGAAGAGATACGGAAAACATACCTTTCCCCCTCCCTCCCACTCCTTTACAATACTGGGAGGTCCATGGATGTAGAAGATTGCATATCTTTTAAAAAAATTTTTTTAAATTTATTTTTAACTTATTGTATAAAACAAACATTTCCAAAACATAGAATAATAAAAAAAGATTGTACATGAAATGGTAAATATATTATATATATTTTGCTATTCTTTTTAAATATATAGTCAAGTTATCATGTAAATTTTTTTCTATTTTTTTCTTTCCTCCCCCCTAGATGACTACCATTAACCCATTATGTATATGAGTGCATATATATATATATACATATATATACATATTTCTATACATACTTCTATTCATCAATTCTTTCTCTAGATGCAGGTAGTATCTTCCTTCATATGTCCTTTGTAGTTAATTTGGTACTTATAATAGTCTAAATGACTTATTCACTCAAAGTTGTTCCAAAAACAATATTGCTGTTACTGTATACAATGTTCTCTTGGTTCTGTTTTTTGTATATATTGAATCAGTTCAGGTGATTTTTTTCTCTTATTTTTTTCTTTTGAAACCAATTCTTTGTTATACTGAGAGATAGTTGTAAGGAGGAATACAGGGGGAATCTTAGTCAATTCGGAAACAAAAGACATTAACAAAAATTTATTTATTTATAGGCAATTGGGGTTAAGTGACTTGCCCAGGGTCACACAGCTAGTAAGTGTTAAGTGTTTGGTCTAGAGGCCGCATTTGAACTCAGGTCCATCCTTACTTCAGGTACAGTGCTCTATCCACTGCGCCACCTAGCTGCCCCATAACAAAAATTTATTTAAAAAAGGCAAATGCAGACTTTTAAAAAGCAGCAGACCCTTTCCTTCAGAGACTTACAATTTTACTCAAGAGTACTATACCCTGCTCATTCTTCCAGAAAAATAAAAATGTAATTTCTACTTCTTCCGAGTAGTCTTATCCCTGTGGGTCCTGTTGCCATTAGTGACAGTCTCAGCTCCTCCCTTCTCATCCTGTTTGATGCTTGTCTTTGCACTAAAATTTGAGAGTTGCCTGGAGCTTAAACCCTAGTGCTGGATGCTTTGTATTTCCTTCTTTTTGATTACAAAGGGACTGAAAATAGTCCCTTTTTAATACACACACACACACATACACACAGACTATCGACTGCTAGATTTTCCTGTGAAATGATCGGAATTAAAAATTACTTACCGTCACCCACAACACACTCTCTTGTCCTTTTCCCAGTGGCTAAAGCTAATGAGGCAGCTGTCAATGTCAAGGGTTATCTGCACAGGTGAAAATACTAGGCCTTTACCTTCAAAGTGCTTACTAGAGCTGATTTATCTTTTCTGGGCAGCTCAGTAGGTTAGGTTACCACTTTAAGTTAGTATTAGAGGAGAGAACTTCTCTTCTGACTCTTGGCAGGGGGCTTGAATAAGTTTTCTCTAAGTTGGGACAGTGGAGGAAAATACTCATAGAATCACTTCTTTCCTTAGTGTTCTCTTCCTCTCCCATGACTTCACAGGATAATAGGATCATAGCTGTAATTTAAGGGTGGAAAGGACTTTAGAGATCATGTCATCCAATTGTTTTTGCTTTTAGGAACCCTTACTTCTCTTCAAGGTTCAAGGTTCAGTCCTAATGACACCTTCTACAAGGGGCCTTTGTTGATTTCTCTTTTGTATATATTTTGTACAAAAGTCATATTCTGATGTTTGATTATGATATGAAGGTGACCTTGTATTCTTGAAAGTTATGCCAGTGGAGGTAATCAATCAATCACTCAATCAATTAATCAATCAGCATTTATTAAGCTCCTATTATGTGTCAGCCACTGTGCTAAGCATCTGGGGATACAAAAAGAGGTAAAAGACAGTTCCTGTCTTCAAGGAGTTTAACATCGAATGGGAGTGTAAGCTCTGGCAGTTTCTACCATGCTGAAAAAGTTTTGAGTGTAGTTCAGGAATCTGCTTTTCAAGGACTAGACCAGCTAATCTCAGAGAGGCACATAATCAGTAGGCTGACCACCTTTTATTGAAACACAGGACAGCACCTTGAATTGAATTGAATTTTCCTGAATCAATCCATCTATCCATCAATCAATCACAAAATCACAGATATTGAGAGTTTAGGGACTTCTGTAGCCACAGAATCCAACCCTCTAAAGGAAGGCATCCTTCTCAGTGTAACAGACCAAACAAGTAGTCATCTAGTCTCTGCTGAGGACCCCCATGGAAGGTTGTCCTACCACCATTCTGCTTCTGGACAACTAATTATCAGGAAATTTTTCCTGACCCTGTAATTGGGAAAAATGAGGAGGTTGAATGAGGTTATGGCCCTGCCAGCTTTGAAATCCTTTATAGTATTCTTTTACTCATCCTTTCTACCAAGTGGATCATTCTGTGCATAATCCCACCTTGAGCATTTTTCATTATGAATCTCTTTGCATGCTGCCTCTAGACTCATATAAGAGGTCCATGGAAAAATTTCAGGGGCCCCTGAAGTTGAATGGGGGGAAAATTACATCTTTATTTGCACTAGCTTCTAAATAAATTGAGCATTTTCTTCAATTATGGACGTCCTCAGCCAACATTATTTTGAGAAGGGGTTCATAGGTTTTACTAGACTGCCAAAGGGGTCTATATGCAAACTAGCATTTATTAAGCATCTGTTGTGTGCTGGGTACTGTATTAGGTGCTAGGAAAGATAGAAAGGTAAGTAAGCCTCAGGCAGGAGAACTCTGCCCTCTTGACACCCACACAAATAATGACATTATAAATGAAAACAGGTCAAATGAAAGCAAAATTCAATTAGTGCCTTCCTATGGTCTTCATCTTGGTATTTGAAGTTGCTTAACAGAAACTTTGCAGGGTGTACTGTGGGGGAGTTAGTGGAAGCTGGGAACTGCCCCCAGGATGCCACAGGCCCAACAAAGAATTTTTTAAAAAAGTTGATTTAGTAACGGGCAAAGGGGGAATTCCAGGGATAAATAATAATTTATGCATGGAATGCCATCTGCTTCCTTGGTGAATTATTAGTGCGTAATTGTAGGCATAATTTTCTGCAGATCCAGTGCAGATCCATTACACTTCTTCTTAAACAATTCTATTAACACCTCACTGGACCCCTGTGTTTAGATGGGAGATGATTGGAGGTGGAGGGCACAGACACATAAGGTGTGCTGGTTGCTTGGGCTGCAGAGAGTATTCCATAAAAGCAAAATAATTCATTATAATATGGTGGAAGATTAAATGCTAAATAAGAACATATTGAAACTGTGGCCAGTATTTCCAAGTGTGGTCATGGAAATTGATTTTTAAAAAAGTTTCACTTTAGATGAAAAAATATGACAAATTAGACTTGTTCTTTGACTTTTTTTAAAAAAAAATAATGCTAATATTAGATTAGGAGCTCTGGAGAGATTCTTTCATTCCCTCCCTACCAGCAGTCTGCTGACAATTGTATGCATCATTTTCTTTGACCTACCACTCCTCCCCACCTCATCCATTTGCTGCTTAGAATGGGCTCTCAGAGTGCAATGGGACAAACTTGGGGCCAAGTTTGCCAAGAGGCTTGGGACATGATTTTGGGAAAATGCAAACTTTTCTGTTGAGTTTTTCAGCCCTTTCAACAACCTGGTCCTAACCTATCTCTTTAGCTCCATTGTGCATTACTCCTCTTCCTTGCCATCAAGCCACACTGGCTTTCTCTTTGTTCCTTACACATGATACACCATCTCCAATCTCCTTGCCTTTTCCCATGACTGGAATGCACCCCTCCTTACCTTCATAGAATCCTTCTTCCTTCAAGAAGCAAGTCAAGTCCAATCTTTTGTATAAATCCTTTCCTGATCCCCTCAAATGCTAATGTCCTCCCTTTCAAACTACCTTGTAATTTAACTTTGTATTTATTCTTTGTGTGTATATATATATATACATATACACATAGAATAAATGCATACATACATCATATGTAGATACATACATATTATACATAATACATGCATATATGCAATGTGTATATGTATATACATTTTTACTTAAACACATATTCATGTATGCTTGTTGTCAGAACGTAAGCTCTTAGAGAATAAGGAGTGGTTCTTTCTTTGTATGTATGTCTTCAGATTGTTGAGTTTAAAATTTTTTTCTTTCTTTTTTTTTTAAGGCAATTGGGGTTAAGTGACTTGCCTAGGGTCACACAGATAGTAAGTGTCAAGTATTTGGTCTGAGGCCAAATTTGAACTCAGGTCCTACTGACTTCAGGGCTGGTGCTCTATCCACTGCGCCACCTAGCTGCCCCTAAAATTTTTTTTAAATAGTATTTTATTTTTCCAATTATATGTAAAGACAATTTTTAACATTCATTTTTACAAGATTTTGAGTTCTAAACTTTTCTCCTTCCCTCTCTCCCCTCCCCTCTTTCTAAAATGGTAAGTAATTTGATGTGGGTTATATATGTGCAATCATGTAAAATATATTTCTATAATAATCATGTTGTGAGAGAAGTAACAGAACAAAAGGAAAAAAATCATGAAAAAAATGAAGTGAAAATAGTATGTTTCAATCTGCATCTAGAGTCCATCAGTTCTTTCTCTGGATGGATAGCATTTTTCATCATGAATCCTTTGTAATTATTTTGGATCACTGTATTGCTGAGAAGAGCTAAGTCATTCATAGTTGATGATCATACAATGTTGCTGTTACTGTGTATAGTGTTCTCCTGGTTCTGCTCATTTCACTTTGCATCAGTTCATATAAGTCTTTCCATGTTTTTCTGAAATCTTCCTGCTTATCATTTCCGTTATATTCAGGTACCACAACTTGTCTAGCCATTCTTCAATTGATGAGCATCCCCTCAATTTCCAGTTTTTTGCCACTACAGAAAGAGCTGTAACACTCCATCTGGGCCACCTTTCCAGCTTGGCACTCACAGGTTTGCAAGGTTGGTTTCAAGAGGGTAGCTACAATCCTCCTAGTTTCCAGGGTAGTCTGTGGATCTACACTCCTAAAACTAGCTTGTGAGAACCATTGGTTGCTTCCCTTTACTGGTCACCCATTAGACATAATTCTGTTCTTTTAAAGGCATTTACTAAGATTTCCTAGTAAGAACAATGACTATAAATCATGTTCTCCCAGAAACTTGGGCACATTCTACCACAAGTGCATTCAGCATCCATAGGAAGAGTGGGCAAGACTTAAGAGTACAATGGCATTAAGGAAGTTATGTAGGAAGCACATTTGGCCAAGGTATCATTAACTCTCTGGTGCTCTAGGGCCTACATGAGGACTCAGATTATTAAGAAGAGTTATGCCTTGAATCTGTGGCCAGCTCTCTTATCTGATGCCAGGTGTTATGTTCCTTTGAAACTGCTTCAGTCTTCAAGTAGCTGCCCCACTTGTCTGTGTCTGATCAGAGAGCGTGTGTTTCTGCTCCCTCAATTGTGCCTTAAACTTTCTTTAATTGACTGATACTCAGATTGATGTGCTAGGGGTTTCCTACTAGTTGAATGTTATTGTTCAGTTATTTCAGACGTGTTTGACTCTTTGTGACCGCCATTTGGAGTTTTCTTGGCAAAGACACTGGAATGGTTGGCCATTGCCTTCTCCAACTCATTTTACAGATAAGGAAACTGAGGCAAACAGGGTTAAGTGACTTGCCCTGGATCACACAGCTAGTAAATATTTAGGTCAGATTCGAACTCATGAAGATGAGTCTCTCTGACTCTAGGCCCTGTACTCTATCCACTGTGCCGCCTAGCTGCCATTGGTACCACTGGTTGAATAGCTTTGCTTCAAAGCACCATTGTTGATGGTGAGGTAGTAGGGGGAGGGAGGAGAGAAAAACCTATTCTTCCCCCTAGCCATTTGGCACACTCTATAACCTTGATTCACATCTTACTGACTCACCCTCAAACTATTAAATTGTACTCAAGCTAGGAATTTTTAAAAAATTTTTAACCTGGTGACAAGGCTTGGTAAAATCTTTTAGAATTAGTTTAACACCTTATTATCTGCTCTTTTCTTCCTGTGATTGCATTTTGGGTTTTCTGGGCTGGGGGGAGCAAAGTAAATAAGTACATTTTATATATACACACGGAGAAATTTGGGGGTGAGGAATAGGTAGGGCACTAGAAACTAGAAGAATCAGGACAGGCCTGGTATAGGAGGTGGCCCTCAAATTGAACCTTGAATGAAGCTAGGAATTCTACAAAGCAAAGATACAAAGCCTGGGACCAGCCTGGGCAAAGGCATGCAGAGTTGGAAAATAGAATGTTGTGTATCGGGAACTGCAAGTAAGATAGCATGGCTGGAATGTAGAGTGTGTGTGAAGGGGAATAATAGGCAACAGATCTGGGAGAGAAGTGTGGATCCGATTTTTGGAGGTTTCTGATGCCAAACAGAAGAGTTTAAATTTTAATCTATATGTAATAGGGAGCCACTGGAGCTTCCTGAGCAGGAGAGGGACTCAGTCACCCTTGTGCTTTAGGAATGTCCATTTGGCAAGTTGTGTAGAGGGTGAGTTGGAAAGGAGAGAGATTAGAGATAGGAGAACAGTTAGGAGGCCATTGCAGTGATCAGAAATAGCAGAGAAAAGCCTTTGACTTAGACTTGGAAGAACTAGATGGAGTTTTAGTTCTGCCATTTATTTGCTTTGTCACCAGGAACAGTCATTTTTAACCTCTGCCCAGCTCAATATAGGGGCAGCTAGGTGGCGCAGTGGATAGAGTGCTAGGCCTGGATTCAGGAAGACTTGTCTTCCTGAGTTCAAATCTGGTCTCAGATATTTACTAGTTGTGTGATCCTAGGCAAGTCACTTAACCCTGTTTGCCTCAGTTTCCTCATCTGTAAAATGAGTTGGAGAAGGAAATGGCAAATCACTCGAGGACCTTTTCTTGGCAAAGAAAACCCCAAATGGTCACATAGAGCTGGACATGATTGAAATGACTGAGCAATGACAATAAAAGTCTCAGTATTCCCTGTGACATGAGAAAGCTGTATTTGTAGTACTTGCCTCACAGGGATGTTGGGAAGAACCATTCTGTATGCTTTAAAGCTCTGTGTAAAGGTAATTTATGATTATTACTAGATTGCAAACTCCATGAGGGTAGGGTCTTGGTCTTCCTTGTACTCCTTTCCAGTTGAAGGCTTATAGTTCATTTATTTATTTTTTTGCATCTTTAGTATTAAAAAAAACTTTCTTAATTTATTGATAATTGATTAGTTTATACCTAATCTCTCCTCTGCTTGGCTGATATAATTCCAAAAAGTAAGAGGCAGGTAAATAAAGAGATGAGATATTAATTTGTTAAGCTGGGTGCAAAGATGGGTCTGTATCGCTGATACCCTTTTACAGATTGTCAAAGAGTTTACTGTGATTGAATTAGAAGGGCAGTTAGCCCCTGTTTGGCTTAAGTTTATCCTTGCCTACTCCCCTACAGGCCTCTAAAAAGCTAAACTTGCCAGTACACTTGAGGCAGAGAGAAGCTTTGTGGAATGTGAACCCTGCACCCCTAGTAGGAGGGATTCAAAAGAGAAGGACCCTGGACATTTGAGAGTTGAGCTTTTGGAAAGAGCAGACCCACGGAGTCCAGCTGAAGAACCTTTCCAGCAGAGATGGGGCACCCAGAAGGAAAGCAGCATAAGAATTCCATGAGAAGAGAAAGGACATTGAGACTTACAGTGTTGAATGTGGGAGTTGCTTTGACCACGTGTGTTTTCTATTTATACTTTATTTTATTTTATTTTTTAGGCAATTGGGGTTAAGTGACTTGCCCAGGGTTACACAGATAGTAAATGTCAAGTATTTGGTCTGAGGTCACATTTGAATTCAGGTCCTACCAACTTCAGGGCCAGTGCTCTCTCCACTGCGCCACCTAGCTGCCCCTGTGTTTCATTCTGTACCTTGAGTCTATCACCTTTCTGCCAGGAGGTGGGGAGTATCTTTATCATTGATCCTCTGGAATCGGTTGATTATTGTATTT
Source organism: Vombatus ursinus (assembly GCF_900497805.2). Classification (NCBI taxonomy): domain Eukaryota; kingdom Metazoa; phylum Chordata; class Mammalia; order Diprotodontia; family Vombatidae; genus Vombatus; species Vombatus ursinus. The sequence continues at coordinate 4,829,710 of NW_020954751.1, read as the reverse complement.
GTCAGTGTTATTAAGTTTTTCAAAGTTGTTTGTTTTTACGGTTTTTAAAAAAATTGTATGAATTGTCTTCTTGATTCTGCTCATTTCACAGATCAGTTCATATGAGTCTGCCCAGGTTTTAACTGAAACTATTTATACTTTATAGCTAGGTCCCAATAGTGGGAATAATAAATCCCATGAAGTTGTTGTGTTATCTGAATTCTTATTGCATGTTTCTACTGGGTTAGAACCAATTACCATATTTAACATGGTTGTAACTTCAAATTCAAATAATTTGCTCACTTCATTACTTCCCAGGATCCATTATTTGCACTAATTGTGACCTGGCTGTGCTATTGGAGTACTCTTACTTGTGTCCACTCTTCGTGACAAAGGACAGATTATGTGCCAGGCATTGTACTGGGTCCTGGGAATGCAAATTTAAAAAAATAGTCCCTGTCATCCAGGGGTTTGTTTGGGGGAGACAACACATACATTAAAATTTTAAAGATAAATTCTATACTAAGGGATTGTGGGGAAGAGTGCTCACAACTGCATAAGGGGGGATCAACTGAACTTCGAAGGAAGTTAGGGATTCTATGAGACAAATGAGGAAGGAAAGCACCCCAGGCACGCGGGTGGCCTGGGCAAAGGCACAGAGATTAAAAAAGACCAAATGTCATGCATAGGAAACAGCAAACAGGACATTTTGGATGGGCTATATAGTGTGTGAAGGAAAATAATGATAACATGCCTAGTAAGGTAGACTGGAACAATTCCAAAGGGCTTTAACTGCCCAACGGAATCCTTTGTGTTTTATCCTAGGGCTGCTAGGATAAAGGGAGTCATTGGAGCTTTTAGAGCAAGGTAACGATGTGCTCATGCTTGTACTTTAGAAATATTAATTTGGCGGCTGTGTGGAGGGCAGATTGGAGAGGCACTGGGAAGGTTGGGAGATGATTGCAATAGTCTAGACCAGAAGTGATCAGGACGTGAACTAGGCTGTGTGAATGAATTAAAGCCGTGCAAAGTCACCAGCCTCACTTTCTCCCCTGGAGCCAACTGGGTCCAGTGGCAAGATATAGATCAGGATGACTGGAGATGGCCCTCGGGTAGCAGACAGGAAGGAACTGGAGAGCAAGAATGGGTTGAATTTGCCACCAACATTATCCACTGACTGCAGCCCAATATTCACAGGTGAATTACTTTGGGAAAAAACCCTAATTGTAAAGCCCAATTTTCATCTAGTGAATACTTGATAAGTTTTTGTCCAGTAAAGTTGTGATATAGTAAACAGTTAAGAGAAACTGTGCATTCCTTTTAAAAATGCCTGAATTAGGAGGCCAGAGCCCTCACTTAAATCCAACTCATCTACGTGTCGTGGCATCATCTTCCTGATGTTATAGTTGTCTGTCTTCGAGAATGAAGGACAAAAAGCAACAGCAACCACAATCACTCTTCCTATGCATGCTGCATGTGTTAGTGGGAGAATGTGCCCCAGCTTTGTAGGGGGAGCGTCTTGGAACTGAATTTCTTACCATGCATCTTGAATGATTTTGCTTGAAGCTAATTGTGTCTCCTGGCTAACTATTAGAGGCAAGCTCATTAATGGGGGTTCATAAGCTATAGTTTTAAGAGTGTGCACCCACAGGTTACCAAACTTGAGCTGCTGCTAGCCCCACAGGGACTCAGCCTCTAATGAGACATCCATGTTCATATACGGCCAATGTGTGAATTTATTTTACTTGATTATACTTCCTCGTTACAAGGGAGGACTTTGTTTTGTTTCTTTGTGTGGGGAAATTGGTGGTTAGTAATAAAGTGATTAAAAAAAAGAAAGAAAAGAGCATCAATGAAACACAAATACACAGAAGAGAATGGAATTATGTTCAGACAGGACTATAGATGAGCAGAATGCTGTTGGTGCTTCCACGTTATATTTATTATACACTTAAAAAAAAAAACCCTAGAGATTCAGTCGTGCATATACAAACCTTTTTTTTTTTTTCCTGTTCTTTGAATGTGGATAATAGGTTTACTGGCAAAAAGAAAAAAGAAAAAAGCATTTGCTATTCCTTCCTTTATAGAAGTCTAGATAGACACTATTGTCTTCGGGCACTCCTTTAACTGCCTAGTCATGAGTTACAGATCATGAGAACTTGAAGGAACTTTAGAATAGCATGTCAGAGCTGGACAAGAACTTTAGAAATAGAGTGTTAGAATTCAGCACTTAAAATATTAGAGCTAGGAAAAAAAAACCTTTAGAACAGGAGCTGTAAAGGATTTTAGAAAGCAGAGTTCAGTCCCTTTATTTGACAAATATGGAAACTGATACACTAAGAGTGTTAATGACTTGGTCAAGATTCAGGGGTATGCTCGACCCTGTTCGTGTCAACTAGAGAGAGCTGATTGTTAACTTTTCATTTACGCTTCAGAAATCAACAAAAACTACAAATCAGCTGGATTTATTGTTTTGTGGATTGTCTAGACTTAAGAAAGTGATGGAGACAATATTTATAATGCAGATTAAATTTAAAAGTATGTGATGTGTGCATTCCACTTCCCTCCTCCCTAAGAGCTGGTTGTTAGACATTTACCAGTACATCATTGGCAGGGTCTAACATCAAGTTCTTGGCAAACTCAGGGCTTGAACAGGACTGTCCAGACTCTTAACAAAGAATAACTATGTGTAATTGTTTTGAATGGCTATATTTGGTTGTTTGTATGTTTGCAAAGGCATTTTGCAAAACTTAAAGTGCTATCTAAAATGTGAGTTGTTATTATTGGACTGCAGACTTGAACAATGCCTTTTTAAAATGAGTGATTGGTGTAGTACCTGACCAGATTCTCAGAGGAGAGGAGCTCTGTTGAAAGGCCAACAATTCTCCATTACTTAATCAATCATAGGGTCATAGATTTAGACCTGGAAGGGTCCACAGAGGTCACCTAATCCCATTGCCTCATTTTACAGTTGAGAAAACTGAGGCTCAGGGAGGGTGAGTGATTTGCTCCAGTTCACATAAGTAGTATAAGATGTGGGATTTGAACCCATATTCCATTGTACTGGATAATAATGCCTGTAGAAGGATAATAGGTTTTAGATCCCGAAGGAACGACATTAGAAGTCATCCATTCCATCTCTCTTAAGTGGCCCAAGATGAGGCAAATGATAGGTGACTGGTCCAGAATTCAAACCCAAGTCCTCTAGCTCCAGAGGTAGCATTATTTTCTCTGTACCACCGGGGGTGGAGGTGGGGGCTGGGACTGGAATATTCAGCCACTTGCTGGGGTTATAAAAGTAATCACAACACTCACTCATCAATATGGAGATTTCCCAGGCTTTCTCTCTCCCTCTTGCTGCCTTCCTTTTGGCCATTTTATGGCTTACCACCCATGGAGAGTGGGATGGGCTGAGACAGAAGGTACAACTTTTATCCATGTAACTACTTGTTAGCACCTGGGTGGGGGGAGAATAGAGCTCTGTAGTGTGTAAGAATAATTTAGCCCCACATTGGCATCATTTATCAATTTTATTTATGGATTGCTGTCAATCTAGACATGCTTATACCGATTTTTAATCTGAAAAATCCGGAAAAGAATCCTTTTAAAGAAGGGAATATAACCTAGTATAGCATTAAGGGAATTGGATTTGTATTAAATTTGTGGTATTTACTAGCTTTGTGACCTTGGGCAAGTCTTTGACCTCTCTGAGCTTCTGCTTCCTTACCTGTAAAATGGGGATAATATTATTTGTATAATGAGACTCTTAGGGTCATTTTGAGTCAAGTGCTTTGTAACCTTAAAGTACTATAAGAATGTAAGTTTTTACCTGGAAGCTAAGAAATCTAAAAAATTAGAAAACTAACCATCATCCTTCCTCTTCAAATCCCTCTATTTTTGTTTATTTTATTTTAAATTTATGGAATAAAACAAGCATTTCTATAACAGTATAATAAAAAAGATGATTGCACATGAAACTGCAAATCTATTATGTACAACTAGCTATTTCTTTTAAATATATAATAAAGTTATCATGTATATTCCCCCCATGTCTACCATTAGACACAAATATATATATACATACATATATATAAAATTATTCTATATATACTTCCATTTATTGAAAAGATATCTTTCTTCATATGTATAAATTGTATAAATTTATATTTATAAATTCAATTGTATAAATAATTTGGCTATACATAATAGTCAAAATGACTTATTTGCTCAAAGGTATTCTTAAAACAATATTGCTGTTACTGTATACGATGTTCTCTTGATTCTACTTATTTTACTCTTCGTTATTTTGTGCAAATCCCTCTCTTTAGATCGAGAGTTCTCAGCCTGGGGTCCATGAACTTTTTTTTTTTAAGTATTTTGGTAACTATTTCAACATAATTGGTTTCCTTTTAAATTCTGTGCACTTCATTTTATTCAGAGGACATAAATGGTCATCCAATACAGCCTTTGCCTGAAGTCCTCCAATAAGGGAAACCCAGCAAGCACTTAACATTCATAGACTTTAGCAGATGGCCAAGGGAGTCCATTACATAAAATGGGTTAAGAATAACTGCCTTAGGGGGATGCTGGGCCTCCTTTGATATGTGCTAATTTCTGGAGATGGTCTCACAGGAAAGAAAGAATCAGTCAGCAAACATTTTGAAGTCTCTATGATGCAGCAGGGGACTGTGTTAGTTACTATGCATACAAAGACAAATTCTATGACCACTCCTATTTTCAGCAGTTTGTGGGGCATGCCGTGAATCTGGGAGCTGTACTCATTCATGAACTCAAATTCAAAAAGGATATTTAAATCTCTTTATAACCTGCCTTGCTCCTACCCTTCCAGTCTTCTTCTGCCTTACTCCCCTCCACTAGTCTCTGATCCATTGGCCTCTGCGTTCCTTACGCAAGACACTCTATATCCTGACTCTGGACATTTTCAGTGTCCGTCTCCTCACCTCTAGAACTCTTTCCCTCCTCACCTCCACCTCCAGGCTTCCTGGCTTCCTCCAAATCTCCTCTAAAATCCTACCTTCGATAAGAAGCCTTTCTAACTCCCCCTTAATATTAGTGACTTCCCTCTGTTAATTATCTCCAACTTATCCTGTCTTTATCTTGTCAGTACACTGTTTTTTGCATGTTGTCTCTCCTCCTTTACACTGTAAGCTTCTTGAGGTCAGGAACTGTTTCCTTTCTTTCTGTCTCTAGAGCACACAGTAGGTGCTTAATAAATACTTGTGGACTGACTGACTATCTGACAGTTAGGAAGCTGCTATCAGAGTCAAGGCAAAAGTGAATGTGGTAGTTAGTGGTAGCAGACAAAAAACCAGACGTGCTCTCCTTCAGGGAAGTTTTTTTTTTTTTTCTCCCCTCAAAGTGGTTACTCCTGGAGACCTTAAAGGTACCGATAGAAATGCAGCAAATGCAAGAACTTGACCTGGTTCAAAGCCACCACAGGGTTGGGAAAAGGTAGTTGAGGAGATGGTACTATTCTCCTGACCCAGATCTAGAACAGTTGAGGTGTCAAGAATTCTGTTTTCCCTTCCAGCTTAGACCCTGCGCAGTCAGGGTTTGGAATGTAAATTGAGGGAGGTCTCCTCCCTTTCCTATTCCCAAAGCAGCTCCCACACCAGGGGGATCCCCAGACCTCCAGTCCCTGCTCTGAGAATTATTAGGACCGTTTCAGGTGCTTATCCAAACCCAAGGAGCCCCACCCAATCCTAAAGCTTTGGAGTGGCTGTGAGCAGAGAAGACTTTCCTTCCTTCACATCTGCCTCTATCTCAGAGGGTTGATGGGAGATTCAAATAAGAAAATGTATTTTGTAAACTTTAAACTGCTATGTAAATGTCAGCTAAGGGCTGTTTCTGTTTGTTAAATGGATTTTCCTTTTTTTTCCCCTTTGGAAATACTATTATCTAGAAGGAAAAATCCCTATTGTCTATGGAATAAAACCCAAACTCTCTAAGCTGGCATTTGAGGCTCTTTACAGTCTGGTGCCACCTTAGAGTTTAGGCTTCTGCCATACTAATCACATCTGTCTACTCTCCATCCCCTGTCAGACTGGCCATTTTATACCTCATCCATACCTGTGATTTGTTCATTGCTGCTCCCAATGCCTGAAATGCCTTCCCGCCCTCCCTAAAGAATCCCTTCCCCCAACCCTGTGAATTCCTTCTACTCATCCTTAAAATAATAGCTCAAAATGCCACTTCTTCAGGAAGCCTTCCCTAATCCCAACCTGACAGTAATGACCTTTCCTGCCTCCGACCTCATAAAACATTCTGCTCACAACTCTTTCCTGTACTTTTCATTTTGTATAATAATAAAAGAAAGAGTAGATATTTCTATAGAGCTTTATGGTAAACAAAACACTTTACACACATTATTTCTTATGGGGAGAGAACTCGATGTGTAATTTCATTAGGATAGAGAATGCCTTTTGCCAATAGAGATTGGTTCTTTTCTCTGAAGTTTTTAGTCTTGGAGACTAGCCTGGGCCATCGAGAAGTTAAGTGACCTTCCCTGCCTCACAGGGTCAGTATGTCAGAGATGGGATTTGAACTGGGCAGTTCTGGACTCTAACCATACTGCCCCTGATCCTCCCTGTAACCCTGTGAAGTAGGTAAACCAAGTATTTGTATTATAGTTACCTGTGTATGTGCTTTAGCACGTGTAAGTCCCCTAACTTGTTAGACCAATAGGCTCTAAGCCAAAGGCGCAGTGGGTGGGTGGCAGGGGGCTGGACTTAAAATAAAAGGACCTGGGCTTGAGCCTTGCCTCAGAGCATGCTACTAGCTGCGTGACCCTGGTCAAGTGACTTAACCTAAGAATCAGCTTCCCCAAATGTAAAATAAGGACAATGAAAAGTACCGTGGGGTTGTTGAGGGTTACATGAGATAATGAATGGATGTCTAGCACTTTGCCCATCCTAAGAAAGGCAAGCACTATGTAAATGCCAACTGGTGGCTGGCTCTTGGAAGGCAGGGACTATTTCACTCTTTATTTTCCTAACTTCAGAGCCTATCACAGTGCCTTGCACACAGTAGACACTTAAATTCAATATTTATTAAGCACCAACTATGAATCCAGTATTGCATCAGATGCTTCAGAATACAGAAGGGAGATAGAAAGAATACACAGATAAGTAAATGTGAAATATATTCAAAGTAAATACAAAGAAATTTCAGTGGCAGGAGGGGAGGCAAGAACACTGACAACTGGGGGATCAGAAAAGACATTATCTGTAGTAATTATTATATATAGGAATTGGCATTTGAGCTGAACCTTGAAGGGAGCGAGGGATGCCAAGAAGTACGGATGAGGAAGGAGAGTGCTCCAGACATGGGGGACAGCCTATGCAAAAGTATGGAGGTGGAAGATGGCATGTCCTATATGGGGATCAGCAAACAGACCAGTTTGGCCAGAACAGAGAATGTATGAGGGTGAGTATTGTGAAATCAGATTGGAATGATAGATGGTAACCAGACTGGGAAGAGCTGTAAGTGCCAAACAGAGGAGTTGCTGTTTTATCCTAGAGGCAATCAGGACCTTCTGAGGGTTCCTGAGCAGAACGATGACATACTCATGCCTGTGCTTTAGAAATGTCACTTTGGCAGCTTGTGGGGAATGAATTGGAAGGAGATCATGGGATCAAAGGATCATAGGTCTAGAGTTAGAAAAGACCTCAGGGGTGGTGGGGTCCAACCCCTTCCTTTTACAGATGAGGAAATTAAGGCTCAAGAAGTGAGCCTACCCTAGGCCACTCAGGTAGTGAGAATCAGAGAGGAGAGACTGGCATCAGGGCTTCCAGTTAGCTGAATTATTGCAATAGTCCAGGCAAGAGATGATGACAGCCTAAGCTAGGGTGGTGGATGTGTGTGCTGACTTGAATTTTTCAAACTGTGTTCTATATAACCCTAGAGCAGAGGGAGCAGCCCAGGCAAATGTGAGGGGGTGGAAAACAGAAGGAGGGTGTGAGAAATGCTGGGGAAGTAGATTTCACAGGAGTTGGCAGCTGACTGGATGTGGGGGATAATGGAGAAAGAGGCATCCAAGATGAATCCAAGGATTTGTGCCTAGGAGCGTGGTGGTGCCATTCAAGTGTGGAAGTCAGGGCTCCTTGCCTGGGCCTAGGTTGGAGTGGAGTTCTTGCCCTTAGTTCTGAGTATCAGAGACACTTCACTCTGGATGGAAGGGAGGAACACAATGGATAAATCTGGGAGCAGCCAGCTGCTGATTGAATCTGATTGGTTTTTAACACTGGGTGTCACTAATTAGTCTCTTTCACCAGATCTTCCTCAGTGCAAGGAGAATGTTGCTCAAGAAGTGCCTCCCTGGCTATCATCGTTATTTCCATAAGTACATTCCATAGCTGTTTCAGCATTCCTCCAGACATAAGTCATTGAGCCATTTGGTTTCATTGAGGGCAGAGAGTATGGGATGCACCCATCAATGGACATGCCCAACCCCTACCTTAAGTCAGGTCAACAAGCATTTATGTATTACATACGATGTGCCAAGCTAGGGAGCAGTGAGGTGGTGCAGTGGATAGAGTGCTGGACCTGGAATCAGGAAGACTCATCTGGTCCCAGCTATTAGCTATGTGACCCTGGGCAAGTCGTATAATCCAGTTTGCCTTGGTTTCCTCATCTGTAAACTGAGTTGGAGAAGGAAATGGCACGCCACTCCAGTATCTTTGCCAAGAAAACCTCAAATGGTATCTGGAATCATGAAGAGTCAGAAAGGACTGAAACAACTGAACAACATACAAAGGAAAGCAAAAGACAGTCCTTGCCCCTGAGAAGCTCATAGTCTAAGGGAAGAGACAATGTGCAAACAAGATATAGACAGGGTAAATTAGAGTTAACCAGCAAAGGAAAGGCACTAGCACTAAGAGGGCATCAGGAAAGGCTTCTTGTAGAAGGAGGGCTGGGGCTTGAAGGAAGCCAGGGAAGGAAGTAAGCAAGCAGATGATCCGGCAGCCCCCAAAGCTGACATGATTTTGAATTATGTTGAAGAAGGCTTAGCTTCCAGGAGTAAGGGAGTGAGGGTCTCTCTGTACTCTGCCCTGGTCAGATCACATTGAGAGGCTGGAGAACATTTAGGGGAGGGCAACCAGGATGGTTAAGGGTCTCAGGTTCATACTAAATGAGAATTAGTTAAAGGAACTGGGGTTGGTTCACCTAACGAATACTTAAAAAGAGTCTTTTAGTACTTGACAAGCTGCCATACGGAAGAGACAGTAGACTTCCCTGTTTAGCCCCAGGGGCAGGACTAGGAGCAGTTGTGAAAAGGCATATTTCCTCAACTATCAGAGCTTTCCAAAAGTAGATTGGGCAGCCTGAAGATGGGGTGGATTTTCCATCAGTAGAGTTACAGTCTCCATCATTCCTTTGCTCAGAAATCTTCAGTATTCCTTATTGTCTACTGAATAACACTGAAACTCCTTTGCGTGGCATTGAAGGCCCTCTACAGTCTGATGCCACCCTACCTTCCAGCCTTGTCTGTTACTACTCTTCTCCACATATTAGCCAAACTGGTCTAGTCTCCCTTCTTTGGCCTTTGCAGTCTTTTCTTGTTCTTATTAATGCAGTTCTGACCTCACTCTGATTTTTCGCCTTTTGGATTCCTGCCTGTCCTTTAAAGTCCAGTTCCTCCTGGAAGTCTTTCAGGGTACTCCATGTCAGCATTGGTCATCCCTCCTGTTTAGTGTACTTACATGATGTGGGTTATAGTTCTCTGTGTTGGTGTCCCGTCTCCCTACTAGACTTCTAGTTTTACTTTGGAAGGAATCATGATCTCTTTAAACTATGTGTATTCTCACACCTAGCCTAGTGCTATATTCCCAACAGGCACTTACTAAGTGAATTCTTGATAGACAATCATCCTGTCTCTTTGGATACCTTCAGTGACATGGAGCTCACTAATTCTTGAGGTAGTTCATTCCATTGTCAGTTTTAATTGTTGGAAATATCTTTCTTATGTTGAATTGATATCTACTTCTCTATAACTTCTACCTACTGTCCTCTGGAAGTATAACTAGTCTAATCCATTTTATCTATGAGAACTTTGCATATTTGAAGATAGCCATATCATTGCCTATGTCTTATATTATTCATGTTAAAACATTCACTGTTTTCCCCTTAGTTAATTCCCATATTGCAGAGTCTCAAGTCCCTTCACCATCTTTGCCTCCCTCTGGACGTGGTCCGATGTTGTTAATTATTCTTTCTAAAATGTGACACTCAGAACTCAGTATGAGTTTTTCGATGTGGCCTGATCACAGCAGAATGTGATGGGATGGTTCCTATGTTCTGGACACTCTGACTTGGAAAATGCAGTCTCCTAACATTGGTTGGGTAAGCTCTGGTAGAAGGGCAAAGGTTAGTCCACACCTGAAGGGCTCATTTAACCAAAGATAAAGGGCTAGGGAGCTTAATCATTTGGCTTGGGGAGAGTTTAAATGGCTCCCTTGATAAGCGAACCGAACCAATGGAGTACAATCAAATTTTCAGCAACTTATCTAAAGCCAAACAGGGACAGACAGCTTCAAGGAGTTTGAAGGTGAGCAGGCAGTCATTCAGGCAATAGAGTACAGTGGAAGGAGGCCAAGGAGCTGGAGTCAGAGGACGTGGGTTTGTCATCTGCTGCTTTTCTTCCTGTCTATATGACCTTGAGCAAGCATGAGAAGGATTGTGGAGTGTGAAACCTATGCTTCCCTTAGAACCAGAAAGACCTGGATTTGAATTCCTCCTATCTAATTTGGATGAGGAGAACTATCCAAAAAGTGGAATGCCTAGCGAGGGTGGGGTGACTTCCCTTTCCTTGGAGATCTTTAAGAAGAAGCTGGAGATCACTTGTCAGGCATGTTTTAGTGACGATTCTTTTTTTTTTTTTTTTTTTTTACAACTGTCAAATTCTGTGATTTTATGATTCTGAGAAATACCAAAAGACCCAAGAAAAGGCCTGTAGTCCACTAGGCTGATCCTTTATGTAGAATTTATGGAAAGACATGGAGAAGAATCACATAAGGCCTGTGGTAGAAAATAAGGCACTGGACTTAAAGTTTGGAAGACTCGAATGGGTTTAGGTCCTATCTCAGATGCTTACTAGCTCTTTGAGCCTCTGTTTCCCATCTGCAAAATGGAAATAATATCAACCACTTCAGTGAGTAGTTGTGAAGATCAAATGAGATATTATATATGCAAAGGGCCTCGAAGTCCTTAAAGTGCTGTACAAATGTGAACTATTATTATTTAACCTTACTGGGCCTCAGTTTCCTTACCTATAAATGGAGATAAGAATACCTTACCTCACAGGGTTTTTGTGTAGTGAAATGAGATAATGTATGCAAAGCTTTTAAAACCCTATGTAAATGCCAGCTGTTATCATTAAGTCACATTTCCTTTCTAAGACTCAGTTTTTTCAAGGGCTCTGGAAAGATCCTTCCAGCTCCAAATACTAGGTTCCTCGCTGTACGTATCAAGAATGCGAATGAAAGACTTGTTTAAAACAAACAGACAAACAACAAGGTAAATATATCCACCTTTCCCTGTAGAGACAAGAGATGGGCATGTTCCAGGCCAAGACGTTCCCTTTGGACCCAAGTTCCTTGTGCTCTTTCCAGGTGGGGGTGTGGCAGTGGTGGCACCGGTAAAAGGCTGGAAAATGACAAATTGGATCTGTTTGCAGGTTCATCCTTTTCATTATTTCTGGTTGTAACTTTCTGGTTGCTCATCAATGGTGCTGTCATGATAGGCTCTCTGCAAAGGAAGGAGAGAATAGAACCAATTTACTGTGCCCCAAACAAAACACAGCTTAACAAAGGGCCTTTTCTTTCCCGGGGAGTATTCCCATGGAAAGTTAAAAGTGAGCCCACTTGGATCCACCTGAGCCGTAGACAATGCTGCTTTTTATAAAAGCCAGTCAGTTTTTCACTCCCACCACTCAAATATGGGTCCGAAGATACCGTTGAAGTTTTGAAGGTAAAATTGTTCCCTGAGACCCCAGACCCAGATGAGAAATGCAAGGCCCAAAGGAATATTTTCAAGGGAACATAAATAGGGGTTTAGTACAAGGACCCCTCTCCATTTCTCAGTTTCTGTGAAGTTGAAAATAAATTGTTCCCGTCCAGACAAAGGAGAAGGGTCTCCCACTCATGATTCCTCACGTGCTCTGGGAGCTAGTAGTCACTTGGGTGTCCATGGCAGTCCACATCCAATAATATTTCACTCCCCACCCCCACTCCCTACTCCAATATATCCTTTAAAAAATTAAATAAATTTTGTTGGTACATTTTATTTTTATATCTCAGCCATTTCTATCTAAACCCTCCTTTATATTTTTCCTCATTTGAACCCTGCCGTGTAACAAATAAAAACAGTTAATCAAAAGAACCATCACAGTGACAGTATCTAATGAGGTATTCACTATTCTGCCTAAGTAGACCTCCACCTCTCTGTTGAAGGAGATAGGTATGTTTCTCTCGAACCATTTTGAAACACCAGCCCTAGACATTTTAACTGATTTGCATTTCCCTCTTTCTCTCTGTCTCTCTTTCTTTCTTTGCCTGTTTCTGTCCTTCTCTGTCTCCATCTCTATCTCTGTCTCTCTCCTCTGTAATTTCTTCTTAATGAAACACATTTGTGCTGAGCTGGGAACAATTGGCAGAATTCCCCATCAATTATTTGTGTCATTTTGGGAGTTCATATACAGTGATATTTTAACTTATTGTCATCATCTATGAAAAGAATGAGGTATTTTTCTCTAGCTAAACCTCAATATGAGAAACTTGAGCAAGCTTGTCCTCCATCACTCACGTTATGCATCTTAGGACTCCCAAGTGCACAATCTCCCAGTAATGTTGCCCAAGGGCTTATCTAGACACAGTTATTGAGAAGCACAATTCTTTAGCATGGGGAATAGCACTTGTAGGCTGCAAACCATCAGGGTTAGGTTATAATCTTCCTTCTGAGACTTGGCTCAGTCTCTGGTTTTCAGATGTGGACAGACCTCCTTGACCTATAGAACAGTGTGACAGCATTTAAAGGTGGCTTATTGAATAGGACTATAGCTTCAGACCTGAAGATGGCCTGCATTGTTATGCCAAACCCCACCCAACTATCATCATGTGCAACTGGACATGACATTGAAACTTGTTCTAACACTGCTCATTGTTATTGTTGTTGTTTCTTTCTGGTCTAGTCCTGTGATTCCATCAGTGTGAGAGGAACTCCAGGTATGGAAACCCCCTCCATCAATCAAGACTGGCCAATATTATTTAACAGCTGCACTTAGCATAACAGTGAACATCGTACCCGGCTGATATTCCCCTTCTTTTCCTCTTGGTCTCTAGTTTCACATAGAGGAGTGGACATGACAGCGTTTAGGAAACATCCTATTGCTCCTGATGCAGCAAAGCTATTTTTGCCATTTTCTGGGTTGGTACCCAGCCTCAAAGATGGAACAAGTTAGTTGTTCAGAATAATACAAAGAGCATAAAGGACTTTGAATGAGATCAGGTTTTTTTTTTTTTTTGTTTTTTTTTTTTTTTGCTTCTGAACTTTACTAGTTAGTCTGTTGAGGGTTTGTTTCCAATGACTGGATGTACTTATTTATGCCTTCCAAGAAAGATAAACAACACAACAAAGACTTCCTTTCTTCAAAAACAAACAAAAGACACTCTCCAAGAAAGCACTCCAGTTGGGTCTTAACCAGTATCTAAATAAATCAAAGCTACATTAAAAAAAAAGACTGGCAAATGTTCCGTCATTTATAGCCTCAGAGAGTTGCCTGACATTCTGAGTGATTTGTCCATAGTCCAATAGCCAGAATGGGTCAGCAGGACTTGAATCCAGATCTCTCCAACTTTAAGGCTGGTTCACTATCCACTGTGACATGCTGTTTCTCTGGTCCTTATCATACAGAATGAGGAATACTGCAAAACAACTCACTCCACCAAAATACAACTAGATGCAGTAAAATCCCATGTTACACAGTATAACATAATTAGCTTATAATGTGGCCATCATTCTTTTCCTGAAATCATTGGCATAAAGGGATTTCATTGTATAATTTAATAATTAGTGATATAGGCCTTTATATTGTTCTCTCTCCTTCCAGATCTACCCTTTGCAATCCATTTTCAACCAACCCATATAACTGCCAATAATCTTCTAAGACACACCTCTTACCATGTCAGTCCTTTGCTCAAGGACCTTCAGATCCTGTTGCCTCTAGGATAAGATACAAACTGTAGCCTAGCATTTGAGAACAGGCTGATTTGTTTTCTCCTAGCTTTCCAGGCTTATTTCATATTGGGCTGCTTGTATGGATATTTCATCTCTGGTATCTTTCTTGTTACAGGTCATCTTTAGGCCTGGAATGAGAAGCAGCATGGTGTCATGGAATGAGATGTGGGTATAGAGACAGATGTTGTTGTTGCGGTTTAGTTGTTTTTCAGTCATGTCCAACTCTTTGTGACTCCATTTGAGATTTTCTTGGCAAAGATGCTGGAGTGGTTTCCCATTTCCTCCTCCAGTTCATCTTACAGATGAGGAAACTGAGGCAAACAGGTTAAGTGATTTACCCAGGGTCATACAGCTAGTAAGCATCTGAGGCCAGATTTGAATTCAGGAATATGAATCTTTCTGACTCCAGCCTTGGCAGTTTATCCATGGTGGAACGGACCTAGCTGCCCTGGAGTCAGATGACCTGGGTTCATATCCTGTCTCTGCCACTTACTATCTATGTGACTCTCGGCAAGTTATTAAATTACTCTATGTTTCAATTTCTTCATCTGTAAAATAGGGGAGACTGAACTGGGTCCCTTCCAATTCTCTAGTTATGATTATACAAATGGACTCCTTCGTCACCTCTACTGCTTAGAATCCTCCTTTTAAGACTCAGTTCAAATGCTACTTTCTCTATGAGGCCTGCTATGCCCCTAATTGTCAGTGCTCTCTCCTTTATCAAATAACCTGGCATTTACCTATCTGTGTACATGTAAGTACATATACTTACAGTACATTCCCCTTACAGAGTCAGACACAACTGAAATGACTAAAAAACAACAACAAAAATGGGATAATAATAGCACCTATCTCTTAAGGTGGTTTTGAGGATCAAATAAGATAATAATTGTAAATCACTTGTGTGTGGCACATAGTAAGCACTATATAAATGCTAGAATGAGTATTTATTTCCCCCTTACAGTAGAATGTAATTTATGACAGGGCAAAGACTTTTTAAAAAAAGCTAATTGTCTTTATTTTGCCTTTCCCTAACACAGTGCCTGAAACATAGGATTGTGGTTGAGTCTGAGCCTGTGATTTCATGATCATCATGATTATTATCATGATGCATTTATTAAATGCTTACTGTATACATGCCAGGCATTGGGGATATAAAGGATGCTATGGTTCCTATCCTCAAGGAGCTCACATTCTAATGGGGGAGAAAACATGTAAGTAAATATCAGAAAATAACTATCTAAACAAATAAAAATAATTAGAAGACATTGTTTTCTCTCAAACAGTAGACCCAAACTTCTAGTTCTAGTTCTGTCCTCACTGTGTAACCTGAGTCAAGTCACATGATAGCTCTGTGCCTCAGTTTCCTTATCTGCAAAGAGAATTAAGGATGTAGTGCTCTTATGGCCATTAGAAAATGAAACTCTTCCTTTTGACTATACCATAATCCCTAGGTTGAAATGTTAAAAGGTATATACAAATGTAAGTGATCATTTTTATGATGATAGAAGTCATTAGCAGAGAGAGAGAAATTGTTTATATAATCTTATAAAACATGGCAAGCCAAGTTAAAAAAATGAGGCCAAACTTATGGAATTTTCAGAGATCCCTCATGAAAATTGGTTGTTAAGCAAGTTTAGATTAATTGAATCATATTTTTCTATTAAGCTTCCATAACACAATTGAAGATGTATTTCCATGGAAAAAGGCTACCAAGTTGCAAATGCAGAAAACTTGTGTAAAGGAGTAATGAAGTCAGGAAAAGACTATTCATTGGCTTTAGGAGATCTAGCATCTGTCCTCCTCACTGTCTTTGTCTGACCTGGTTAATCCATTGTATGCTGTACTACTTTTTTTTTTTTTTTTTTTTTTTTTAGTGAGGCAGTTGGGGTTAAGGGACTTGCCTAGAGTCACACAGCTAGTAAGTGTTATGTGTCTGAGGCCGGATTTGAACTCAGGTCCTCCTGAATCCAGGGTTGGTGCTCTATCCACTGCTCTGCCTAGCTGCCCCTGTACCTTTTTTTTAAAAAGAAAATTTTCTTTAATATCTTTTGATTTTACATTTCCTGAATTTCCCCTTTACCCTTTCTCCTCCCTTCCACAGAGCCATCTCATATAATGATGAACAAATTTTTAAAAAAATAAAAAGAAAAAAAACAATCAGCAAAATTGATCAATCCAACAAAAGGAAAATCTGAAAACCTCCCACCTCTGCAAAGGAGTAGGGACGAGGGGTCTTCTCATATCTCTTCTTTGACTCTATGCTATTTGTAATTTTTTGACATTCAATTTTGACTGTGTTGTGGTGGTTGCTCTTCCCATTTAAATTGTTATAGTCCTTGTGTAGAGTATTTTCTTTGATCTGCTTACTTCATTCTGTATAAGCTCATTTAAGTCTTTTTATGCTTAATTGTATTTATCACATTCATTGCTTCTTACGGCAGTAACATTCCATTCCATTCCATTCATTTACCATAATTTATTTAGCTGTTCTCCACACAATGGGTATCCCTTGTTTCTGGTTCTTTGCTACCATGAATAGTGCTGCTATAAATATTTTGGGGGTATTTGGGGACTTTCTTATTATCAATGACCTACTTGAGGTATATAACTAGTAGTGGAGTCTCTGAGTCAAAGGATATGTATATTTTACTAACTTTGTTTTAGGCCTTAGTTTCAAATGATGATAGGGAGTGAGAGCTGCAAGGGACTTTAAAAAACTTCTAATCCAATTTCTTCATTTTATAGATGAGAAAGACTTTTAGAGGAGAAGTGATGGCTACACAGTAAATCACAGAGTCAGGGTTTTCTGGCTGCAGTATGCTCCCTTTCCAACGCAGAAGCCTTATTGTCTGGATTGGTGACTACCTGTCCAGACCGTTATTTCAGGAGGTGCCCCAGTTATGCTTTATTTCATGCCAGACTGGGGAATGTTGGCCTTATTCTGTTCCTCCTCCTTCTCCTTTCTCTTCCTCCTCTTTCTTCTCCTCCTCCTCCTCTTTGTCCTTGACAACTGCCTTGCTCCCATAAGGATGCTCTTCTTTCCTTCCTCCATTCATTTTTCAGCTCACCTGTATGCAGTCTTCCCCAACAAGAATATAAATTCCTTGAGAGTAGAGATTGCCCTGCTTGCTTGTATTTGTATATACCCAGTGCTTAGCATAGTGCATATAGTAAGCACTTAATACATACTATCCATTCATCTGTCTATCTATCTATCTATCTATCTATCTATCTATCTATCTATCTATCTATCTATCTATCTATCTATCT
>NW_020954751.1:4751055-4812195 GCF_900497805.2 Vombatus ursinus | reverse complement strand
TCTATCTATCTATCTATCTATCTATCTATCTATCTATCTATCTATCTTTCTGTTTATTTCTCTCTATTTCTTTGTCTCTCTATTAATTTACTACACAAAGGAAAATAAAGAAAAACCTACAAAAGATTTACCAGGACCCCCAAGTCTCTGTTGCTCTTAATCAACTCCCTCTGAAAGTTTTGACCTCAGTTGGTTATTGTCAAAGCATCTCAAAATCTGCTAGGTCCACTCTTCTGTAAAATAAGGAGGTTGGACGAAGATCTCAAAGGCCTCTTCTAACTTTGAACAGACCCAGCAAGTGATCTTTCATCCCTTGCCTGAGATTGGCAAGTGAGCGGTGTTCTGCGACCTGTGATGCCAACCCATCACACTTCTAGACAGCCTTGATTATGAAGAAATAATTCCTTCCATCAAGCCCGAAATTTGTGTCTCTGCAGCTTCCACTGGTTGCTCCTAGCTCTGCTCTTTTGGGCCAAACAGAGCCAAATCTGATCACTCTTCTGGACAACAGCCTTCAAACCCTTGAAAATAATAATAGGAGTAATAGCTAGCATTTATGTAGTGCTTCTTATGTGCTAGGCATTGTGCTAGGTGATTTACAATTATTATCATATTTGATCATCACAACAACCTTGAGAGATAGGTGCTATCATCCCCATTTTTGTTGTTGTTGTTTTTTAGTCGTTTCAGTCATATCAGACTCTTTGTTACCCTATTTGGGGTTTTCTTGGCAAAGATACTGGAGTGGTTTGCCATTTCCTTTTCCACTTTGTTTTACAGATGAGGAAACTGAAGCAAACAGGGTTAAGTGACTTGCCCAGGGTCACACAGCTAGTAAGTGTCTGAGGCTGGATTTGAACTTGAGTCTTTCTGACTCCAGGCCCGTCACTCTATCCACTGCGCCACCTAGCTACCTTCATATTTATACCTAAGCCTTTTCTTCTCCAGAGTAAGCATTCATCAGTTTTTGAGCCAATCATAAGAGAGAGAAGCATTTCTAGTCGCCTTACCTTCCTGGTCATTCTTTTCTGAACAGGCTGTAGCTTATCAATATCCTTCCTAAAAAATGGTGACCCGGATGAAACATGGAGTTTCAGATAAAGTTTAACCATGATTCGATTGTGGAGTGATTGTGAAGGGACTTGCCTTAGGCTGTACAAGTTAGTGGAAGGGCTGAGATCTTACCCCTGGCCTCCTGAGTCCCACATAGACTCAGTAGTATCCTCCCCACAATATCCCCTTCTTGCTTCCCCCCAAAATACTCCCCTCCAAAAAACCCAAACAAATCAACAACCATTTCCCCTCACATTGCTGAATTTTCCCCTTCACTTATTGACTATACTTACATCTAGCCATTAGGAATTGCTCCGTGTTAACAACTCAGCCCGCTTGACTTGGATTCAGGAGACCCGAGTTCTGACATCAGTCAACTACTAGATCTGGGACCCTAGGCTTAACCATTTAACTCTCAGAGGCTTAGCTTCCTCATCTGTGAAATGTGGGATGACCACTTTACCTCACAGGGTAGTGAAGAAAGTGCTTTGAAAACCTTAAAGAAGTTATGAATGTCATTAATTAATGAATATTTGAGGGGGTAGATTATGTCATCCATGACTTTTTATGTATTAGTTTAGTCAGATGACATTTTTCCTAATAGCTAGTTGAGATGGTAGTTTTGAGGGAATGGGAATGTTCATATATTCTACAGAGTTCACAAGCTGTTAATGTTAGAAGGGACTGTAGAGATAATTTAATCCAATCATAACACCATGCTGCCCATCTCTGTTGCAAAATTTTGATTAGGACCAGGAGGGGAAGGAAACTTTTCCTCTTCTCCTGCTGGACGAAAGGGCCTGCTGCTTCCAGGACCTAGATAACCTCTGTTGCCCTTTCCAACTCTTAGGTTCTATAATTCTGCAACTCAGAGCTCACACTAGTATTAATAGTCACATAGTCCAGCTGCATTATGGGTAAAACAAACTTCAGTGCTCTGTGCTGGGAACCTGACTGCCATGTGGAATCATCACTGTTTCTCTGGGAAAATGCCTTCTGTGTTCCCAAAAGCATCTTCCAAAGGAATCCTGGGAATACAACCTTTTAGTAAGTTGGCGATTGCCCTTAAGCCTAGCCCGAGTAAGTATTTCCTAAGCTTATCAGGTACTGTTCTAGAAGGGGTTTCTTTGCATCCAGAGCTGTACCGCAGAATTCTGACACCAGGGGCAATTTCAGTTAGGGTAAGGGTGGGGACAGAACAGTGGAAGGACAGTTGCACTGAAAAATGGGAGAGCCATCCTTCACAGAGTTATAGTATCCAGGAGTAGGTTAAGGGGCACGGCAGTCAGAGAAGACAGGCCTAGGAAGAAGGATACCACAGTCCTAAGGACTCCTGAGGAGAGGGTGCACTATATCTCTGCGTCAGTACACTGATTCAAAGCCCTAGTTATCTTGCCCTTGTCATGTCTTATCATCAGCATCATTATTATTTTAATTGGAAAAGATTGTGCTAGTGGACTTTATTTCAAAAGGTTGTAAGCACTCTCTTCTGTTGTTGTTGTTCTTCCCAGGCCCTTGACAGGTAATTCTATGACCTTGTTAAGTGACAGTTAATGTGTTGCTGTTTAACTCATATGACTATTTAATCCTTGTATGGTTATATGACTAGTATCAATGCTTAATTTTTCATAGAAGCAGAAGATCATAGATTTAGAGGTAGAAAGGACTTCAGAAGTCATTTATTCAAATACCTTCATATTACAGATGGGGAAACAGAGGCCCAGAGAAGTTAATTGTCTTGCCCAAGGTCACATAGGTAGTAAGTGACCCATTCAGGATTTTAACCCAGGTCTTCTTATTCCACTTCCTTTCTTCCTTTTCAATATTTTGTATTTATTTGGGGCAGTTAGGTGGCACAGTGGATAAAGTTCAAGGCCTGGAGTCAGGAAGACCTGAGTTCAAATCTGGCCTTAGACACTTACTAGCTGTGTGACCCTGGGAAAGTCACTTAACCCTGTTTGCCTCCGTTTCCTCATCTCTAAAGTGATCTGGAGAAGGAAATGACAAACCACTCCAATATCTTTGTCAAGAAAACCCCAAACGGAGTCAAAGAGTCAGACATAACTGATCGACTAAATGACAACCACAAATATTTTGTTTCCCTGATCACTAGATTAGTTGGCAAACTTTTAAGAATTTTTGTTTATTCTATTTTAAATTTATGGAATAAAGCAAGCATTTCCATAGCATAGTATAATAAAAAAAGATGATTGCTCATGAAACTGCAAATGTATTATGTGCAACTTGCTATTTCTTTCTTTTTTTTTTTTTGGCTAAGCAACGGGGTTAGGTGATTTGCCTAGGGTCACACAGCTAGTAAGTGTCAAGTGTCTGAGGCTGAATTTGAACTCATGTCCTCCTGACCCCAGAGTTGGTGTTCTGTTCATTGCACCACCTAGCTGCTCCATTGTTATCCCTTTTAAATGTATAATAACTTTATCATGTACATTTCTTTTTTCCCCCTTTTTTCCTCCTTTCCACACCTCCCCCACCCTAGATAGAGATGGCTACCATTAGACACAAATATATGTATGTATATGTAAAATCATTCTATATATACTTCTATTTATCAGTTCTTTCTCTGGATGCAGATAGTATCTTCCTTCATATGTCCTTTGTAGTTAATTTGGGTATTTAAATCAATAGTCAAAATGACTTGGTCACTCAAAGTTGTTCTTAAAACAATATTGCTGTTACTGTATATAAAGTTCTCTTGGTTCTGCTCATTTCACTCTTCAGTATTAGCTGTAAACCCTTAAAAGGTATCTTCAAAAATAAATTTAATTTTTTCAACGAACAAAAATAGATTTTCTCTCCCTCTCATCCCCCCCAACATTAGTAATAAATATGCATGATCAAGCAAAACACATTCCTGCATTAGTCCTGTCCAAAAATATGTGTTTCATTCTGTACCCTGACTCTATCACCTTTCTGCCAGGAGGTAGGGAGCATCTTTATCATTGATCCTCTGGAATCATGATTGATTATTGTATTTGTCAGTGTTATTAAGTTTTTCAAAGTTGTTTGTTTTTACAGTTTTTTAAAAAATTGTATGAATTGTTTTCTTGATTCTGCTTATTTCACAGGTCAGTTCATATGAGTCTGCCCAGGTTTTACTGAAACCATTCCTTTTATCATTTCCTATGGCACAATAGAATTCCATTGCATTGAAGGCAGCTTTGCATTCCCATAGCACTTAGCACATGACTGGGCAAATAGGTCTCAGTGCATTTTAAAATAGATGTACACTTTAGTACATCTTTTTGTTTTGTTTATGCTAGTGAAGAATTAGTCATCAAATGAATCAGTCAATCAATAGAAGCATTTATTTAGGACCTAGTAAATGTCAGGTATACTATACTATACTAAGAGCTGGGATGCAAAGAAAGGCAAAAACAATTCTTGCCCTCAAGGAGCTTACATTCTAATCAGGAGACCTATACCGTAACAGCTGTTTACAAGATAGAGAATAAATGGAAGGTAAATCTTAGAGAGAAACCGTCTAAGAATCAGAGCTGTCAGGGACCTCAGGGGACACCTTTCTGAATATGATCAAGCCACTTCTTGGAACCTCATTATACTCATTTATAAAATTGGAATGCTAATAGTTATACAGCCTACCTCATAAGGCTAAGGCAACTGTGGGGAAATTCAATTTATTTCAACAAAAAAGGCATTAATTATTTATTATGTGGAAGGCATTGGTATGCAAAGATTAAAAAAAAGTGACATGGGCCCTAACATCAAGTTAGTTAGGGAAGTTAAGTTATGAGACATAAAAAGATAAGTACAATACAAAGTTTAAAGTGAAGGGGCCAAAGAAAGTCAGACAAAGTGCTTTTGGGGAAATTCGAGGAGAGGGAAAATTCAGTGTAGTTCAATAACTAATGAAAATGCTTAATCAATGCTTGTTGATTGATTCAATCCAATTCAATAAACATTCAGTGTTACTGTAGTGCCATAGGCACTACAGGTGTTGGAGACACAGACATAAAACTGTTCCTGCCCTTAAGGAGTTTCCATTCTGGTTGGCGGGGGAAGAGGGTGAGAACAACATGTGTATAGGGATGTTAATATGAAACACATAGGAAACAAACAAAATTTAGAATGAGAGGGGTGTGTGGGTGTGGGTGTGTGTATATGTGTGTGTGTGGGTGTGTGTGTGTGTGTCTGCCTGCCTATGTGCACACACACTCGCACATGAACAATGGGAGAACCAGGAAGGGTTTCTTGTAGGTGACAAGCACTTCATCGAACCTTGAAGGAGCTAGGGATTCTAAGAAGGGAAGATGAAAAAGGATAAATATAGGGAATAGCCTATGCAAAGGCCAGGAGGTGGGAGATAGAATGATATGGAGAATAAATAGCAAGTAAACTAGTTTGATTGGATCCAAAGTGCATGAGTGGAAGTAATGTGAAAGAACCAAAGGGTTTAAAATGTCAATCAGAAGAATTTGTATTTTATCTCAGAGGCAAATGAGAGCCATATGGTCAGACCTTTGCGTTAGGAATATCAGTTTGGTAGTTGAGTGGTAGAAAGATTAGAGAGGGGAGAGACTGGATGTAGGGGGACCAATTAAGAACTTGTTGCAATACTCTGGGGAAGGGTTGATAAGGTCTTGAATTTGAGTGGTGGTTGTGTGAATGGACAGAGGTGGGGAATTCAGGTTTCAAGGATATAGCTAGTACCCCAGCTGATCCTTGAAGAATGATTATTATTCTAAAAGGTGGAGGTGAGAAAGAAGCTCATTTTATGTGGGGAAACTTAGGGGAAATGTGTGAATGCATGAAGGTGAGAGGCAGTGCCTTGTTGAGTTTGGGAAAGAGCATGACTGTGTAAAGGCACCATTTGAAGTCAAATTGAAAAGGCTGGTTAGAGTCAGACTGTGGAAAGCCTTCAATGTGAAACTGCTAAGCAAAGGAAAGCATTTTATAGACCTTAAAGGGCTATGTAAATGTGAGTTATTATTTTTATCTAGTCCCAACACCTGGCTTCTATAGACATTGCCCAGCATTATCACTTCCATTTTTCATAATGAGAAAACTGAGTGTTGAAGATGATGAGAGACTTTTTGGTGGTCACAGAGTGAGTTGACAGGAAATCTGTGATTACAATCGAAGTCCCTTGACTCCCAGGCCAACCTAATGGCAGCAATCTTCCAACATAGTACGATATAATGTACTGCTAAAAGAACCAGTTTGCTATTTATTATTCTCCCTTAAGTTTGGATGGCTACACAGTAAGTTTCCTTTGTGTGGATACATCTTTATAAAATGGCTCAGAAAAGGAGTGAATGATCTTTATATGAAACCTTAGTGTGCTATTTGTGCCTAAAATAGCAGTGTGAGTGGAATAAGGTGCAAGAAAAAGGTAGAGACAAGGTGGGTGCCCATTGACTGGGAAATGGCTAAACAAATTGTGGAACATGAAAGTGAGGGAATGCCATTGGGTTGTAAGAAACAATGGATAAAAGGAACGTGGAGAAGCACAGAAAGGCTTAATATGAACTGAAGCAGAGTGAAGAAAGTAAAACCAGGTAGACAACATATACCACAGTTATAATAATGAAAATGTAAAGAAGTCTAAAAGAAAGCTTAGTAAAAGAACCCTAAAAGAAAGTCTATGTAAGAATAATGATTCATCTTTGATCATCATTGATCATATAACTCTCCTCTTAGCATTGAGGTAGTGAACTGTGAGAACAGTGTATTATTACGTGTGAAAATAAGGAGGCTATTCTGAAGTTGGTTTGCTTAACTGTTTGTCTTTACTATGAGAGGGTTCTATGAGTGTATGTTACTTGGAAGTGATTTGGTGTAAAAAACTAAGTCATCAATAAAACATATATATTTACCTCAGGGTTAAGTGACTTGCCCAGGGTCACACATCTAGTAAGTGTCAAGTGCCTGAGGCCAGGTCCTCTTTACTCCAAGGCTGGTATAAAACCTTAAAAAAATCTCTTTTGCCCCCAGCTCACCAGAAATTGGTACTTGGTTTTAGAGGTGTCCCAGTGTGCTTTTTTTTAAATCAACATTTTATAAGGCTAAATAGCCTAAATCTTACTTTAGTATTTTGTGGAAGTAGTAGGAGTCATGATCAATTCTTTGACTATTCATTAACTGTGTAATTTAATTCTATAGAAGCTGCCTTGGAATTTAGTCCCCATTAATGGGTGTCTGGGGCAGCTAGGTGGCTGGGTGGATAGAGTGCCAGGCCTGGAGTCAGGAAGACTCATCTTCCTGAGTTCAAATCTGTTGTCAGACACTTACCAGCTGTGTGACCTTGGGGAGGTCACTTAACCCTGTTTGCCTCAGTTTCCTCATTTATAAAATGAGCCGGAGAAGGAAACGGCAAACCGCTCCAGTGTCTTTGCCAAGAAAACCCCAAATGGGGTCGTGAGGAGTTGGACATGACTGAAACAGCTGAACAGCAACAACAAATGAGTATCTACAGTCTCATAGAGAGACAGTTTGGAGAAAGGATCTGGCCTTATAGTCAGGAAGACCTGAGTTTAAGTGCTACCTCTGTCGCACAAATAGTTTAAACAAAAATTTAATAAGTGCTTACCAAGCGCTAATCACTGTACAAAGTCCTGTGGATAGAAATACAAAAGCAAAGCTAGTCTGTACACTCAAAAGGCTTACATTTTAATAAGGGTAGACAGCATATGTGGGTGAGGGGTAGCTAGGGAGTGATACTTTAGTTTGGAAAGTTACAGGTGTGCTGAGTGGAGCTGTAGGGAAGGAGACTGACACAGCCTTTCTGAGAACAGTGACAGAGTTGATTGTGCCTCCAGAACTAGAAAACTGGGATGGAGGGGTGGAGGTGGTACTGTGAGTACTTGTTTGGTGGCAAGGTTGCAGGCAAGAAGATGGTTAGGGACTAAGGAAGTGTGGCTGGAATCTGGCCTGGATGTAGGAGGCAATGAGTAGGCAATCACCAATCAGGGCATTGGGACCCCAGGGTAGGAGTTCTGGGAAGGGAGAAAGGGTTAATTCCTCCAGGACATGATTTCTGGCCCAGGAATCTGGCAAGGCTGGGGCTGACAGCCGGCATATTGTCTTTGTAACTCTGGGCAGGTCGTTTGACCTGTCGGTGCCCCGAGGCTTCTCTTCAAGAAGTTGCAGAGGGGTTTCTGATCTGGCTTGGTAGACGTTGCCCACACTACTGAAATCACAGGTCTCCCCTGGAGCTCCACTCTATCCCTCACTGCCCTTCCTGCCCCTTAACCTTTACCCCCCAAAAAACTAACCCCAAACTGTTATAACAAAGCTGTTGATGTTTTAATATTGGAGAGATGGGAATAAAAGAAAGTTAACACTCAAAAACGTAGATTTAAAGCTGGAAAGGCCTTCAGAATTCCTCTACTCATTTTACAGATGAAGAAACTGAGGCCTGGGAAGGTTAATTGGGTTGGCCAAAATCTCAGATGTAGGAAGGAGTAGAGATAGGATGTGACTCAGGTGGTCTAATTCCAACCCCATTATTCTTTTCCCTGTGCACTTTGCCTCTCAGAAGAAGCCTGTTTACAAGGACATTGTTTCTGAAAATACCTTCCTGGGGAAGCCTGTGTGTGCAGATATATGTTAGCAATTAGTCATACTGAGTCACGTTTGTATTGTACCTCGCAGTTACAAAATACTGCATAAACATTGTCTCAGTTTGTCCTCCTGACAACATTCACTGGATCACAGGATTTCAGAGCTGGATGGGTCATCTAGTCCAGTTCATTCAGCCTAGCAAGGTAGTACCTTGGGGGCAGCTAGGTGGCTCAGTGGATAGAGTACTGACCCTGGAGTCAGGAGGACCTGAGTTCAAATCCAGCCTCAGACATATAACACTATACTGTGTGACTCTGGGCAAGTTGCTTAATCCCAATTGTCCTACCAAAAAGAAAAAAAAAAGATAGTATCTGACTATCTCCTCATGTGCTTCAATTCCCTATTAACTACTTTTTTTTTTTTTGGCTAGGCAATCAGGGTTAAGTGACTTGCCCAGAATCACACAAATCACACAGCTAGTGAGGCTGGATTTGAACTCTGGTCCTCCTGACATGAAAGCACTCTTTCTCCACTGTACCATCTGACTGCCCCTCCTATTAACTACTTTTGTTCTCTCCTTCTAGTCTGAAGATTATTCTCCCTGGCAAAAGAAAAACAAAATAAAAGGAAAGGAGTTCTTATTTCTCTCTGTCATTTGTTATCATTGTCCTAACCACACTGAGTAGCCATGTTTTAAAAATTTGAAATAACATTTTGTTTATTTTTACATCATCTATATTTTTCTTTGTATCCCTCCTACTTCCATCTCTCAGAGAATAGATGTCAATATAATAATACAATAAGTAAATATACTTTTTCAACACTCATTTTCAGTTATTTTTTCTCCCGTTTTTATTGTTGTAGTCATTGTGTATACTGTTTTTCTGGTTTGCTGACTTCACTTGGCATCAGCTCGTTTAAGTTTTTCCATGCTTCTCTGTATTTATCAGGTTCATTGTTTCTAACAGCACCAATAATATTCCATTACTTTCATGGACCACAATTTGTTTAGCTGAATAACTCTTCTAACCCTTCTTTTATCCTCCTTTTCTTCCAAATGTGACTACTCCCTCTCTTCCTCCTACCCCCTCATCTTTGTTATCCTTAGTTTTATTATCCAGTCCAGTTCATTCTGAGCTTTAGCACTCCTGACACTATTCTTTCAGGACTACTGGGGGTCTTGCTAGGGGCTTTTCAACAGAATTAGATAAATCAGTCAACATTGAAAGTTATAGGCCCTTTTATGTGACATGTTTAATAGTTTATGGCTTAATTAGAGATATCAACACAGATTGGGAGGACAGGGCAAGAACAGCAACTACTCCCTAAACTGGGGCAGATGCTGACACTTCCAAAGCTAGGGCAGCCCAATGACCCCTTATCTCTCCATGCTGGGGCTGGGATTCATACCTCCAAAGCCAGATGTAGGAAATATAAAACACACACACGTGAATATACATGTATTCATGCTTATATACATATATGTATATACATATATAACATCCTTGTGTATGTGTATGTATGCATACACACTTTTACACACACACAAACAAAAGGTTACCCAGGATATGTGGGAAGGATGGTCTCTAGGCAGAGTCAGGAAGAGAGAGTCTAAGACTGTTGTAAAAAGGTTGGCTTAATGAATCATTACAGAAAGGTCTTGCTGGGACTCTAGAGTCCATTTTCTCTCTCCTTTTTTTTTTTTTTAGTGAGGCAATCGGGGTTAAGTGACTTGCCCAAGGTCACACAGCTAGTTCGTGTCAAATGTTTGGTCTGCGGCCAGATTTGAACTCAGGTCCCCTGACTTCAGGGCTGGTGCTCTATACGCTGCACCATCTACCTGCCCCTAGAGTTCATTTTCACTCCCTGAATCATAGTAGTGCAGGTGTTTTGTAGGAAAAGGTCAGTACTGCTCAATCAATTGTGATTGGGGTCATAGTAACGGAGGTATTGGCAGCTAAGTGGCTCAGTGGCTAGAGAGTTGGGCCTGGAGTCAGGAAGACCTGAGTTAAAATCTGGCCTCAGACACTTACTAGCTTTGGGACCTTGGACAAATCTACCAGAGAAGGAAATGGCAAACCATGCCAGTATCTTTGCTGGGAAAACGCCATGGCCAGTATTGGTGTGCTATGGTTGACAGGATCACAAAGAGTTAGGCACAACTGAATGGCTGAATGAATGGAGGTAACAAATTGGAAGTGTCTAGTTTGGAAATTGTCCAATATAGAAGATTCCAACTGATGGAATGTGGAAAGAGGGATAGGTCCAGAAAAAGCATTAAGGCAAAAGGGCACGGGCTTCCAGGCAGAAGGAGCTGGCTGAGGCATAGACAGCTTAATGGTCAGGAAAAACCAGAGGTCTTTCTGGAATCCAACAAAGATCATGCGACGCTTTTGTACTCATGCTCTGTTGATGTCCTTGCTTCTATCTTCCTCGTGTGTCTTTTAAAAATCTCTGTGAGGTTAGTGGATTCCTTATATTTCCACAAGGTTATTTTGGACCACTCCTAGCTTTTTTCTCCTCATCCAAATTGTTTCTCTTTGTAACTTTAGAATTTCCTTCTTAAGGAATTTCCATCCATCCTCGGGCTGATTTCTCTGGATGAACCTTGTGTAAGTGTTATATCATCTCCTTTTCACAGATGAGGTACTTGAGAATCAAAGAGATGAAGTGATTTACCCATGGTTCCACAGCTAGTAAGTGGAAGAGATGGGATTCCAACCCTGGTTTTCTGACTCCTAGTCCTTAGCTTTAAAAAAAAAGTTATATTGATACTTTTTGATTTCTTGTTTACATTGCTATTATTTCCCCATAATGCCACCCCCCCAGTAGAACCTTTCCTTTTCACAAAGGATACTTAACCAATCAAACGTGTCTGCCTATACTGTCTCATTCCACACCTGTAATCCACCACTTTTCTACTGATAAGAGGGAGGTATGTTTCTTTATCAAACTTTGTTATTGAATTGATTTGAATTTGGATGGTTTTAAGTGTGGCTTTCTTTTATATTGTTGTAGTCATTTGAAATAGTATTTTCCTGGTCTGGGTTACTCTACAATGCAGCCTTTCACACAAGTCTTCCCAGGTTTCATTGAATTTATCTTGTCCTTTCTCACAGCACAATAACATTCCATTACATTCACATACTACAATTTGTTCAGCCATTCTATTGCTTCTTTCTCTAGATCACACACATCTATAAATCAACGGCAATAAAAATGTGTATTTAAGCTAGACTGCTTAGTCAGCTTGAATCTCTCCTGCAAACCTCAGAACCATTCATTCCTTGGTCGTGAAGCATGATGAGTTTTCTTGATGTGTCCATCCATCTCTTCCTATTTGGTTGTCAAGCAATGGTCTAATCATGTGAAAGGGGACAAAAGTGGCTCTTTTCCTCTTAACTCCAGTGCATAATCTACATAATGTATATTTTATAATGAGTATATACTGTCTCATAATATACATTAACATATTATACATGCACATGCATTATATAATATAAAATTATAACCCATGTGTCATTTGGGCCCTGGGCCCCTGATACTATGGGCCACACTCCCTTGGGGACATTGCTCTGATAATTTCTGTGGCTTTTGACTCCAGTGGTTTTCTATGGGAACATCAGAATTGGATTTGTGTCTTAGGGAATTTAGCTCCCTTGCAGGCAATAAGGATACCAGGCATTGTATGTAGGGTTTTTTTTTTTAAACTTGACAAAAATTACAAAATGCATTTGTGCTTGATGCCTTTGACAGGGAGGAATATGCTTTTCCTTTCTGGAGGCCCTCAAGCAACTTCACTTTCTTTTGGGCTCCATCTTTTCTCACAGTCCCCATGACTTACAGTACCAACAAAAGGGTTAGGTTCACACTATTCCTTCACTCATATAGATTCTCTTGGTGTCTATCCTTGTTCCCCTTTGGGGCTATGTGAGTGATGAGGCTTGTGGGTCTCTCTGCAGATCCAAGTGAGGCTGGGTATCACAGTTTCCTCTTACGTCTTCTCTTATTGAGTTCTGCATCTCTTCTGCGTCTCTCTTGTCACATCTTCTTTTTTCCTTTTGTCTTTGTAGGTCATGAATTCCTAGGCACACTTGGTTCTCGGTACAAACCATGTCTATTCTTGCTCATGTATAGCCTAATATCTTTGTATCTGTCATGTTCTGAGCCTTTGAGTCCTTTTCTGCTCCTCCCTTTTCTGTTTATTCCACATTTGTCTCTCTGATTTGAGAGGTCAAACCTGAGGGGCAACTTAAATTTGTGAATGTTATCATTAATGTGGCATCACTTCCATGATCCTCACTATTGTTACCTTAACAAGGCCACCAGAGGAGCCAAGAGGACCCAAGAAAAAGAGACTCTAGTAGCAGCTAGGTGGTGTAATGGACGGCGCTCCAGCCTTGGAGTCAAGAGTTCAAATCCAGCCTTAGATACTTGACACTTACTAGCTGTGTGACCCTGGGCAAGTAACTTAACCCAATTGCCTAGTAAAAGAAAAAAGGAAGGAAAAAAAAAAGAGAATCCATGTTTTGTTAAGAAATTCACACTTTGTTCAGGACACAATTGATGATTATGATAATGATGCATTATTATCATGATAATTGTTACTATTATTATAATATGTAATAAAGCTCTCTATAAGCATCCAGAGCCTTAAGGTTTGCAAAGCCATTATGTGTCATCTCATTTGATCTTCTCAACAACTTTGTGAGGCATGTGCTGTCATTATACTCATTTTACAGATGAGGAAAATGGGGCTGAGAGTGGTAAGTGACTTGCCCAGAATTACACAGCTACCTGTATGTAAATCTGAGGTCTTCCTGACTCCAATTCTGAGACTTTCCACTATCCTAAACAGCTCCTGATCCATTTGACAATGAAGAATTCTGAGACATCATCCTCTCAGTTTCTAGAATAATAAGTCACATCTTAATATTTGCAAAACTCTTTCCCTAAAATAACTCTGTGTGGTAATTAGGACAAATATTATCCTCATTTTATAGATAAGGAAACTGAGGCTTAGAGGGGAAGTGATTTGCCCAGGGTCATTCAATGAGTAAGTATCTAAGGCAGTATTCAAATCCTGGTTGCCTGACTCTGAGTCCTTTCTCAATTATGCCACACTACCTTTGCATATGAATGTAATAAAATTTAGAATTTATATAAAGCTTTAAGGTTTGTAAAGTACTTTACAGATATCTCATTTTATTCACACAATAATCTTGGGAAGTAGGTGTCATTGTTATCCCTATTTTATAGATGAGGAAACTGAGACAAACAGAGGTTAAGTGACTGGTCCAGGGACACACAGTAAGTGTCTGAGGCTAGATTTGAATTCAAGTCTTCCTGACTCTATCTCTAGCATTCTATCCACTGCACCACCTAGCTGGTTAGCAGTTCTGATGAGGAGGAAAAGGGTGAGCCCAATATAGACATACAGGGAACTCATTAACCAATTAAGAATTTTAAAGCATATTTAGGAACTATGGAAGGAAGTGTAAGTGTGCTATGGTCCAACAAAAATAATGTTAGGAGGCTGATAAGGAAAGATAAGAACAACCAGGACAGTAGTTAGCATTTATATAGTGTTTTAAGTTGTGCAGGGTGCTTTACACGTATTATACCACCCTAGGAAGTCAGTAGTATTGTTACTCCTATTTATAGATGGGGAAACTGAGGCAGATGGAATTTAAGTGACTTGCCCAAGTCCACAAAGCTTGTTAAATGTTTAAGTCAGGATTTGAACTGAGGTCTTCCTGAATCCAGGTCCAATGATCTATCCATGGTGCCACCTAGTTTTCTGTTCATACTGAGACCTGGTGGAATGGCCGGATTCAGAGAGCTGTTGGCAATGATTTGATGTCATCTTGGAAGGTGGTCTCTAATGAAGTGTCTGGAGATCTGCAGCTGACTCTATGTTGTTCAATATTTTTATCAGACAACATTCTGGATGCCAGAGTCAGGATTCAAAAAGATATTAATGAGCCAGAACTTTGGCCTGATGCTAATAAGAGAAAACTTAATGGGAATAAATGTAAGTCTCATATCTGAGTTTCAAAAATAACTTTAGAGTATAAGATAGAGAAGCATGGTAAGATAGCAATTTTGTTTTCAACATCAGCACCTAATTCCCCAATTCCCCTTTTATTATCTTCCCTCATTTCAAAATAAGCTTCTTGACGGCAGGGATGGCCTTTCTTTTTACTTGTATTTGTATTTCAATGCTTAGCACAATGTCTGGCATGCTGTAAGGCTTAATAAGTGCTCTGTTGTGTTCTCTCACTCTTTCATTCACTCTCATGCATTCTCTCTTTCCTTTCTCTCTTTCTGTTTGCATCTTTCTTTCTCTTCTTTCCTCTTTTCTTCTTCCCTCCTGAAATCTTAGAGGTAGGAGGGACCTTAGAGATGATGTAGTCAAGCTCCCCCATTTTATGGATTTGTAAACCAAAACCAAGGGAGGGGAAGCAACTTCCTCAAAGACACACAGTTAACAGAAGAGCTGAGACTACCACCTGAGGTTGTGTCTCTTAATCTAGTTCTCATTCACCTACATCTGCCTCTATAGTGCTCCACTAATTGCTGTTATTTTTACTTACCGTTAATGCTACTGGTGGTTTGTATTTGTGTGGATGTGTTTGGAAAAAAAGTATGACCAAGGTATGACCTGTCTAGAATTGGAATTGGTAAGACCCAATTTCATGCTTGGGACCATCAACAACAAGGGCAAAAGTTCATTAGAATAAGGTAAAATAGTGATAACATAAACAATCTAGAAGTATATTGAATGGGAAAAGATAGAAAGAACATTGGGACTATAGGAATGAATCAATTAGATTCCAGGCCAAATCAATTTTTCCAGCAGAAAAGAATTGGAAGTAAAGATGGCTGAGTTCTTTATTGGGAAGGGAATTAGAAGTCAAATGCCAGATTAGTGACAAAAAGGGTAGAATTTGGGAAAACCCACCTCACCCTCACAGAAGGTGAATCAATGCAGCATCTTCAATGAACTTCAATGGGGTGGGTCAGGATAAAGCACAAGATTCCCACTTTCCCAAGGAGCTAAACTTATCAAGGGAATTTCAAACCTTTTGAGAGTTTACTAATGCAAAGTCAAAATCTTCATGAATACAAGGTTTTGTACATTGTATAAAGAAACATCATCAACGCTAGAATAAAGCCCTAACCAATTGGGCCAGTTAGAACTAGGACAAATGCTTGGGCAAACCCACTGCATTAACATTTGGCTTTCCAGCTAACTCTTTCAACAACCACTGTTGCTTGCCTATGTAGTTTTCCTAAGGAAGAATCTGCATATAATGCTCCCATTCTGTTTCCCTATAACACATTAAAGGCTCTGGTGAGACCCTAGTTGATGATGAGAATGATGTTGGCAGTGGTCTTGGGGATGGTAATAAAAATATCAGTATCAGTCATTACATCCAGAGGCAGATGGGTGGCTCAGTGGATAGAGCACTTGTGGAATCAGGAAGCCTTGAGTTCAAATTTGACCTCAGATACTTACTAGCTGTGTGACTCTGGGCAAGTCACTTAACCTCTGCCTGCCTCGGTTCTCTAAATGGAGTTAATAACAGCACTTACCTTGCAGGGTTATTGTGAGAATAAAATGAGATAATGTTTGCAAAGCATAGTGCCAGGCACAGAAAAGGCACTTCTTATAGTTATTATAGTGGTTTACAAAGCATTTTACACATATTATTTCACTGGATCCCTCAAATGATAATATGAGATAGGTATTACAAATACTTGTATCTCCTTTTTTTTTTAAATAGATAAAGAAAAAGACCCAGAAAGATCAAGTGGTCACATAGGGTAGCAGAGTCAAAATATGAACCCGTATCTTCTAGTTTCAAATCTCATGCTCAGATTAATGGAAATAATATTGTTATAGTAGAAAAAGTACTGCTTACTGTATAGTAGAAAAATACTGTTTCTTGAGTTGATAGACCTGAGTTCAAATCCCACCTTTTCTGCTTACTAACTGTGTAACCTTGGGCAAATCATTTAACCTCTCTGGGACTCAGTTTCCTCATTTTTTAAGCAAGGGTGTTGGACCAGATGACCTC
This sequence comes from Vombatus ursinus, assembly GCF_900497805.2. Classification (NCBI taxonomy): domain Eukaryota; kingdom Metazoa; phylum Chordata; class Mammalia; order Diprotodontia; family Vombatidae; genus Vombatus; species Vombatus ursinus. The sequence continues at coordinate 4,795,516 of NW_020954751.1, read as the reverse complement.
TTTCAACTCTCCTTCCATGATTCTATGATAGATATTGATGCTGACCTTTGAGATTTATCAAGTATTTTGCATAGTTATTTCATTGGCTTTGACAAGAACCTTGTGATCTGGGTAATGTAAGTATTAATGCCCTCATTTTACAGATGGGGAGCCTAGGGCTTCCTGAGGTGCAGGGAGCTACCCAGTTACTCAGAAAGCTAGAGTTGCTGTAAGTGGAACTCAACCTCAGGTTTTTCAACTTCAAATTCAGTGCTCCCTGCACTCTACCAGGGGCTTTAAAATTGTCAGTAAACAGGGCCCCATGATGAGAAATCCGTGTGTTCAGGCCATATGGATTTAATTATGCAATTAGTCACATTCAGTTTAAATTACAATTATTAAATGATCCAAGCCCACTAGCATAACAACTGGTAGGAGTCAGTTACACAGAGGTCACTGTGGACAGTTGATTGGGCCCTTATGGCCTACTAGCACATGTTTACTAGCTAAATAGTTTAAAAGCAAGCAAACAAATCCAAATATATTAATTCTAGCTAAAAATATCAAATTAGATTTCTTCCCTTGAGAACTTCCAGTTCTTGTACTTTGATCATTTATCAACTGGGAAATGGCTTTTATACTTACAAATTTGAATATTTTCCTTACGTATCAGCAGCTTTTTGTGTGGTAGCAAAGAACTGAAAAATAAAGGGGTGCCTTTCAATTGGGGAATTGCCAGATGTTGTTATAATGCATTTTTGTTGTTTAGTAGGTTTCAGTTTTGCCCAGTTCTTTGTGACTCCATTTGAGGGTTTTCTTGGCAAAGATACTGGAGTGGCTTGCCATTTTGCAGCTCATTTTACATATGAGGAAACTAAAGCCAACAGGGTTAAGTGACTTGTCTACGGTCACATAGCTAGTAAGCATCTGAGACTAGATTTGAACTCAAGTCTTCCTGACTCCAGAAGCACTCTATCCGTTGAGCCACCTAGCTGCTCATGCAAATGCTGACACTTGAAACATACCTGGGACTGGAGGGGAAGTATTTCAATTTGAGTTTCAGTGATGTCTTGAATAAGATGGGACTAAAAAGTGATAAAGCTCATTTCATAATAACAGGTCACATTTGTTCAGCACTTTGTAATTTACACAGTATGGTATATGAATGTAATAGAATACGATTATGCTATAAAAATGATGAAAGGGATGGTTTTAGAGAAATGTGGGAAGATTTATATGAATTAATATAGAGTTAAGTGAACAGAACAAAGAGAACAATTTATAAAATAATGACTCTATTGTAAAAAAAACAACTTTGAAGGACTTAAAAACTCTGATCAATGCAATGACCAGCCATGATTCCATAGGACTGATGAAGAGGAATGCTACCCAACTCCTGAAAGAGAGATGGATTAAGTTGCAGAAGGAGATACACATTTGGGGACATCAATTTGTTTTGCTTGACTATGCGCATTTGTTGCAAGCCTGTTGTTTTTCATCTTCTGTCCTTTCGTTCTCTTCCCTTTCCCTTCCCTTTCCCTTTCTCTTTCCCTTTTCCTTTCTCTTTTCTCTTCATTCATGCTGGGACAAGAAAACCTAGAGTTTAAGTAGTAGAGCTGAGAGAAAAGTGATACTGATTGGCCTGGGCCTTCCTGAAATGGTAGTCTAAGGCCAGAACTCACCAACTAGAGGAGGGGGCCACAGGGCCAGAGGCATTTACTGAGTGAGAAGGTTGCTGGTACATAGTGAAAAAGTCCAGAGAGTCAGGAGCCGATCTGAGAGAGAAGTGAGTGAAGTTGAATCCCATCATGAGCTGGGTGATATTTATACGACCTTGGACAAGTTGATTTCCCTCTCTCACCTCAGTTTCCTTATCCATCAAATGAGGGCTTTGGGCTTGATGATCTCTAAAGTCTCCCCAGCTCTAAATCTTTGAACTAATTTAGAGTGCCTTAGATGTGGATGCCAATGAGTACCTTAGAGCCTTCATAGTGGTTCAATTTATCAGCAACTGGTAGCAAAACAATCCTGCCTAAAGTGTCTGTGAGAATTGGGCCAACAAGACAGTCTTACCTTTTTCTATGGCATAAAGATGTTCCTATTTGTTTTTAGGGTCAGAAATATGTAAGAACCAAATGAAACAGTGTCTCTCTTCTCTGATGATATTGCTACATTGGTTCATTATTTATAAATTGAGTAATAATATCCTGTACAGTGAAATTATTTGTGCATATAAATGAACAGAGGATGACACAGGAAAACAAAGATGCATTGATTTTCTCTTCAAAAGAAAGGTAGATTAAGTGATTTTGCATTTGAAGACTGCTGGCTGGAATTAATACCCAAACAGCATGAATAAAAATAGATTTAATCTCCAAATCCATGTTAATGGGGGCATTAAAGATGATGTTTAGTTATTAAATTTTCCTTATTGACTTTTTAATATATTATATACAGAAATACGAGCTGAATAAATAAATAGGGACGTTGTTATAACGTACACACTAGAAATATACTTGGAACTGGAGGGGAAGTATTTCAACTTGAGTTTCAGTAATAACTAGAATAAGATAGGACTAAAAAAATTATAAAATTGATTCTGTAATAATAGGTCACATTTGTGCATCACTTTGTAATTGACACTTGTGCCCAATGCTTCCTTCTCTGTCACCTCCACAAGCCATACTCAGAGGTGGATTTCATAACTTTCTTTTTTATTTCATAACTTTCTAATCATACTTGAGACTTTTTAAAAGCATCGCAGAATGTTAGATAATAATAATAACAAGCATTTACATAGCACTTACTATGTGGCACTGTGCTAAGTAAGCACTTTACAACTATTGTTTCGTTTGATCCTCACAACGACCCTGTCAGGGAGATGTTGTTATTATCTTCATTTAACCGATGAGGAAACTGAAGCAGACAGAGAGGTTAGGTTTCTTGCTCAGAGTCACACAACTAATGCCTGAGGCTGGATTGGAACTTGGATCTTGCCAATTCCAGGCTTGGCTCTCTACCCACTATATCTCCTAGCTGCCTCAGACATCATAAGATCATAGGTCTATTGATTGAAGGAACTTTAGAAGATATCTAGTTCAACCCTCATACTTAACAGATAAGAAACTGAGGCTCAGGGAGGTTAAGTGATGTGCCCAAGGCAATACTCAACAGAAGAGGGCTTTGAACTCCAACTCCAGAGCTGGTGGTTTTTTCATACTTCAGGTATCTGACATGCAGTCCTAGAATATAGTTTTCCTGAGACTTCTGAGAAAATGTTTTACCTAATTAGCTTTTGTTGTTATTCAGTTGTTTTGATCTCATCTGACTCTTTGTGACCTCATTTGGGGTTCTCATGGCAAAGATACTGGCATGGTTTGCCATTTTCTTGCCCAGCTCATTTTGCAGATGAGCAAACTGAGGCAGAGTTAAGTGACTTTCCCAAGGTTACATAGCTAGTAAGTGTTTGAGGTCAGATTTGAACTCAGGAAGATGGGTCTTCCTGAGTCCAGGCCTGGGACTTTATTCACCATGCTATCTAGCCACCTACCTAATCGGCTAGCACATATGAATTAGTAAACCAGGGAGGCCTAACCACCTAATCATTGCTACTATACCTTTGTATAAGTGACGACTACTATGCATTATAATATCACATGGCTCAATTCATAATTGACCATGTATTTGAAGTTGAATGTAATTAATTACCTAACTTATATGTCATGGTGGTCCCTCCTCCCCCACACATAGGAGGAGGAGTGACAAAAAGACTGGATCTTGAGTCATAGGACCAGGGTTCGATCTCATCTTGAGTGCTCGCTATCAGTGAGACATTGGACAAGTCCCTCGAACACCCTGATGCTTAGTTTCTTATTTGGAAAATGATTGGTTCAGACTAGATGGCTTCTGATTTATAGATCAGTATGAGTTTGTGATCATGTAGTCACTGCCCAAAAGCTTGGATGCTCTCAATCCCTTTGTTTTATATGTAATGCCCTTACTTTACTCCCTTCTCTTCCAGTGATTACAGAGCAGGGGAAGAGCAGCCAAGTGTGGTGACTGATTGGAGGGGGACAGAGAGGCATATGATATAGTTCTCTGCCAGGCAGCACCAGAAGAGTAGGAGAGGCAGGGAAGTTCAAGGGCAGAGAGACAGAGACAGAGAAGGCAAGATGGCACCTGGGATACAGTCAACCAGTCAGTTAAGTCAATAAAGATTTATTGCATGCCTTCTGTGTGCCAGGCACTTTGCTAAACATCAGGGATTCAAGAAAAGCAAAACCCAGTCTCTGCTCCCAAACAGCTCACAGGATGCAGAAAATCTAGCTTCACATCTGGCCTGCCCTTGACTATCCCCTACCACTCCTTCAATGTTGAAGACACCTCAAGGAACAGCTGGGATTCTTTATAAGTCACCTGATGAATAGCAGATCAGGAAGCAGTGGAGAGGGGTTTGGAGGTTTGCTGTCTGGTAGAAAAGTGATGGCACTGGGAACTGGGGCCTGCACTTCTATGACTCTACTGGTTGCAATAACTTAAATAAACATCAGTTGGGAATTATCTTAGCACAGGGCCTGTCACATAGTAGGCACTTAATACAGGTATATAACTGGCTATTGACTGAATTGTGTTTTATTTCCTATACTCCTTTCTTTGCCTTGGGAGAAGGAGAAGGAGAAGGGAGTGAGGGGGATTAAATAAACTGAAATGTGCTTTACTTGCAGAGAGGATAGTGCTCAGTGAAATAGTTGTGTCCTAAGACTCCTGGGTTTAAGACCATGTTATAAACTGGCTAAAGACTAAGTCTGGGAGAAGCTCCAGGCATGCAGCAGTTGTCCTATTATTTATTGTTTTATTTATTTTATTGATTCCATGCCATGGGATAAAAACAATGGATACAGTTAAGGCATATCTGTCTGCTTGGTGGCAGGTGCAATTATGGCCTAGACACATGACTTGAACTTATTGAAATATAGTAGACTAAGGAAGGAGGTAGGGTTTCCTGGTAGAATAGGGGACTCAGAACTATTAACCACATTCCTTAGACCAACAGATGAGCGTGTCTCCCAGAAAGAGGTAGAGCTTGAAATAAGTGCTTACCCAATACTCTGAAAATCATAGAGAGTTGGACACTTCCCTGAGTTCCCACTCCTCCAGGATGAGTACATACTCCTTTTAATCTGCTTCTCATTGAGAGTAGGATCAGGTTACAGATAGCATCACCTCCTTGTGATTAAATGAGGATAAAGGAATTGAGACTCAAGAGAATAGACTTGCCCAAAGTCACTCATATGGGCAACTGGGTGGCAAAATGGGTAGAAGGCCAGACTGGAGTCAAGAAGACTCATCTTCCTAAGTTCAAATGTGGCCTTAGATAACTTACTAGCTGTGTGACCCTAGGCAAGTCATGTAACCCTGTTTGCCTCAGTTCCTCATCTCTAAAATGAGCTGGAGGGGCAGGTAGGTGGAACAGTGGATAGAGCACCAGCCATGAAGTCAGGAGGACCTGAGTTCAAATATGGCCTCAGACCAAACACTTGACATTTACTAGCTGTGTGACCCTGGGCAAGTCACTTAACCCCAATTGCCTAAAAAAAAAAAATTAAAAAATAAAACGAGCTAGAGAAGGAAATGGCAAATCACTCCAATATGTCTTCCAAGAAAACTCCAAATGGGTCATGAAGAGTCCAACACTACTGAAAGAATGACCCAACAATAACAAAAAAGGTCACACACAAAGAAAGACCTACTCAAAGCCAGAGCCTAGGTCTGTAATCCAATGTTCTTTATATTATACTGCCTTCTCAGCAAGCCTGTTATGAGACAGAGTGCTTCAGGTATCTACACATAACAAATGACTAGAAGTTTAGATCTGGGGTTTGGGAGTGGGATGCCTCAGTGTCTTTTGTTATGATTTTACTTTTTTGTTTGGTATGTACCAAACCTGGGTTCAATGGCTATGAATGTAGGTGAAGAGCAAAATAAATTTCCAAATACTAGACATTTAAAGATCACCCTCAATTCCTCTGATGCAGTAGGAAAAATATTATTTTATAGTCACAAGATGTAGGTTAAAGTCTTGGCTCTGCTGCTTACTACCAGTCTGACTGTGAGCAAATCACCTTGGTTTCCTTATATCTCAAATGAAGAGGTTGGATTAGATAACTTCCTCACTGGCTCTAAATCCATAATTCCGTGACCCTTGTTCTACTTTTCTGTAGTGCCTGCTTTTCCTTCTTGGTGGCCAGTATTTGAGGTCCCCTCCTAGAAGGCTGAGTGTGACCATTCCTGCTTTCCTTCTTAGGATGCCTGGTATTTGAAGTCCCTCTGGAAGGTTAGATATGCCTAGTTGACAGGGCTATAACCACACTGGGGGTTGGGAGGCATTTTCCTAGTTAGAGCTGAATGGATGTCAGCTGGAATCCATCCACCCAAATTATTTGCAAGACCAACTATTGACAACCAACATTCACTAGTACTTTAATACATGTTTTGTCCCCAGATAGAATTTAAGTTTCTTAAAGGCAGAGACTTTCATTTTTGCTTTTGTAACCCTAGTGCCTGGCACAGTCTTTTGCACATAACAGATACTTAAATGTTTGTGACTGATTCACAGATGCTTTCTTCCTAACAACCTGAGAAGCAGTGCAGATAATGCAAATTTTTTTTTTTTTTATCTTGGCCTGTGACTTCATCCTTTGGTGTTGGGAACTGCCCTTATGAAAATTCCCTTCACTCTTTCAGATGTGCAAGTTCTCTGTACATTGTAGTCTTAGAAAGTTGTTGGGATGTACTGAGAGGCTAACTGATTGATCCATGGTCATACAGCTAGTATGTGGCACAGCCTAACTCCAACCCAGGTCCTTTGACTCGGAATCCAGTCATATTTTCATTCCTTTAGGCTATCCCTTCCCCTTCATTTCCATTTTGATGGCCCCATAACCCCCAAATGACTGGCTACAGCTATCCCTGTCAATCAATATTGCTAAGAGTGGTTTACCGACAGCCAAAAGCTTGCCCCTCATTTTCTTAGGCATTTATTCAGACAGCAGGAGTGGCTTATAGTATGTATTTTTGGTTCTTAAAAGTGCTTGGCACGCAGCAGGCGCTCAGGGAATCACAAAGTCTAAGAGATGCAAGGGATCTCAGAGGCCGTCTACCTGAACTGATAACAGCTTATCTGAAGTACCTTTTTCTTTCCACACTATTCTTTGAATTTCTTCGTCAGGTGAATAAATAACAGAAAAAGTACAACCTGCAGAGCAATATTTTCTATAGATTGGAAGCCTGGGGACTTGAGTTTACACCCTTCCTCTGCTATATACTATGCTTGGCACCTTGGGCAAGTCTCTCTCACTCTTTGGCCTTCAGTTTCCTCATCTATTAAGACAAAGAGATTGGATTAAAGGCTTCCAGCTCTAAAACTTAAGTCTTAGGATCTTAAGTGTTAGGAAGCTGAAATCTGCCTCCTTGTCACTTCTGCCTAGTTATTCATTCTGGAGCTGCAGGGATCACATTTCGTATCTTTTCCACATGAGAGTAATTCAGATCCTTGAAAACAGCTATCACATCCTTCACCCGGGAATATGATAGTGAACATTTAACAACTAGTTCTCTGAAAAGAAAATGTAAACATGAAACATTTTAAATTTAATCTGCATTATTAACATTTTCTCCATCATTTTCTTAAGTCTAAACAATCAAGAAAACAAAAACAAAAACAAAATCAAGCTCTGATTTAGAGCATTTGCTGATTTCTGAGGTGTAACTGCTCACAATGAAAATTTAACAATCAGCTCATGTGAGTAAAGTGCTTCACATATATATGCTAAATCATTTGATCTTCACAACAACCCTAGGAAGTAAATGCTATTATTATCTACATTTTATAGATGAGGAAACTGAGGTTGAGAAAGCTTAAGTTATTTGTCTAGGTTTGCAACATGCACAAATATGCACATGCATATATATGCATACACATATATACACATGTATGAATATATACTTACCTACACACATATATACATACATATACACACTCATACACCTATAATCATTTGATCCTTACAACGACTCTAGGAGATAGATACTATTATTATCTCAATTTTACGGATGAGGAAACTGAGGTTGAGAAAGCTTAAATTACCTAGGTAGTTAAGGCAGGATTTGAGCTTCGTTTTTCTGGACTTCAAGTCCCATGCTCTAACCACGGTGCCACCTTGCTGCTTTCTATAGGTTCTCCTGTTTGCAGATAATTGTGTGCTGGAAGTTTGCAGAATCTCCTAAATGAGATTCACAATAATAATAGCTAATATTTACACAGTGCTTGAAGGGTTGTAAAGAGCTTTACCATGTTATCTTATTTCATCCATATAATGACCCTGGGAGGGTGGTACTGTTATTTATCCCTATTTTACAGATGAGAAAACTGAGGCAGACAGAGATTAAGTGAATTGCCCAAGATAATATAGCTAGTAAGTTTCTCAGGCCAGATTTGAACTCAGGTCTAATGCTCTATCAACTGTGCTACCTAGCTGCCTAAAAAAAAGAATTCCTCTGAACTATATCCACAAAGAAAAGACCCAGGGGATGAAGAAAACCTATTTCTTGACATTCTGTTGGATGAATAGCTTATAGAATGTCTATAAGAACATGTGTGTGTATACATACATATCTATATTTATATATATGTCTTGGATAGACATAATATATGGAAGAGTGAACTGGGTGCAAAACTGTATTGGATAAAGAAAATTGGGCTAGGTTGCCCTCAGGAAATTGTGCAGAAGTTTTTATGACCTTGAGCTGAAGTGAAGACCCATCTTTTTTTTTTTTTTTCCTTTGTGAGGCAATCAGGGTTAACTGAGTTGCCCAGGGTCACACATCTAGCGTCAAGCGTCTGAGGCCTCACTTGAACTCAGGTCCTCCTGACTCCAGGGCTGGTGCTCTATTCACTGTGCCATCTAGCTGCCCCAAGACCCTTCTTTTCAATGGTCATATCTTTTCAGTGATGCTGTATGATTGTGAGTCATGAAATACCATAGTCCCTGGTAAGTTAAAGTTAAGGTCATCCAAAGGTCAATAGAGAAGTACGTGAGGAATAAGTAGACATTAGCATATTGTCATGGAAGATTTGCATAAGAAAAGCATAAAAAATTTGTTAAGTACCTACTATGTGCTGGGCACTGTGCTAAGCACTGAGGATACAACTAATTTAAAAATAGTCCCTGCCCTCAAGGGGTTTACAGTCTAAAGGGGAAGACACAAATGGAGGCAGGATAGCTGGGAGGGGACAATGCACCAGAGGACATCTGACATGGGGACACCTTGCAGAGTGACAGATGAAGAGCTTTCTGTCTCCTATAAAGGAAGGAATTGGGAAGAGTTTAGTGCTCTGCCCTCCAGCCCTCCAAACAGAAGGAAGAGAAGGCTGAGGCTGGTGGTGTCAGTCAAGGCTTGGTTAGCAGCGTGGTGATGAGATTAGAGGTGATGAGTCCATCTTGGGAGGGGCATCTTGTTCTGTGGAGTTAAAACCAGGCAGGGCAACTGATGCCAAGTGGAGTGACATAAAGTCAGTTAAGCATTTATTAAGCACCTACTATGTGCTGGCTAGGCAGCTAGGTGGCGAAGTGGATAGAGTGCTAGGTCTGGATTCAGGAAGACTCATCTTCCTGAGTTCACATCTGGCCTCAGATACTTACTAATTGTGTGACCCTGGACAAGTCACTTAACCCTGTTTACCTCAGTTTCCTCATCTGTAAAATGAGCTGGAGAAGGAAATAGCAAACCACTCCAGAATCTCTTCCAAGAAAATCCCAAATGAGGTCATAAAGAGTCGGGCACAATTGGAAAACAACTGAACAACATGTACTGAATATTTTCGTACTAAATACTTGGGATACAAAGAAAAGTGAAATCACAGTCCCTGTCCTCAAGAAAGTCACATTCTAGTGGAGGAGACAACATGTAAGTTGTCTAGTTGCATACAAGATTTATATAGAGTAGATTAAAGGCAATCTCAGAGTAGAAGGCATTAGCATCGGAGGGGACTGGGAAAGGCCTGCAGTTAGGTGGGATTTTCACTAAGTCTTAAAGAAAGTCTGGGAAAGTAAGAGTCAGAAGTTGAGAGAGCAGAGCATTCAGTATATTATTAGGAGATACATGATTGGGAAAGGAGGTGGACTGATTAGGTTATGAGAAGGATAAGAAATGGACAGTCTGGGTACTAACTATGTTGAGGTCTAGCTGAAGATGCCTAGCATGTTGGGTGGATTATTTGGGAGGATTTAGGGAATGACATGTAAAGTACCCCTCTCACTCTGTCTGCCTCTTCCCTTGATTTAAGGAGAGTCTGGTCTTTGACTATTGGTAGATAGTGAAAGTGTCTGGCATTTGAGGTATATGAGGGAGGACATGCCCACTGAACTTTCCATCATGTTGAAGTGCTCATTATGGGGGCAATGATGAACTGGGTGCTGACACTAATAATACTTTTTACAGCCTCTTTCATCTACTGATCTCAATGTGCTTTGCAAACATTAATTAAGTCTCAAAATACTGAGTGAGGTAATCATTATTTATCCACCTTTTTAGGGATGAGGAAACAGGCACAAAAAGGTGAAGAAAGTCACCCAAAGCAATACAGAGATCCTAGAACAGCCCCCCTTTTCTTCCTTGTACTCATTGTCAGGCACCCCAAGTTGCAAAGAAGTGTGGGAACATGTTTGGATGTCCTACCAACATTTCAAATCCAAGAGTTTAAAAACCAAAGTCATTATCTTAGCCTCTAAACTTAGTCTCCTTTCTGACTCTCCTTCCTGAAACATAGAGTGTGGAGCTGGAAAGGACCTTAGAGATCATCTAGTAAATGGGATCTTAACCTGGGGTTTATGAATTTTTAAAAAAATGCTTTGATAATTATATTTCAATATACTTGGTTTCCTTTGTAATCCTTTGTATTTTATTTTATGCACTTAAAAACATTATTCTGAGAAGGGGTTTATAGGCTTTACTAGATTTCGAGGGGTATATATGATGCAAAAAAGTTAAGAACCCTGATTTTAGTCCAACCTTCTGGTTTTACAGGTGAGGAAAATGAGGCCCAGAGAAGGAAAGAGACTTGCCCATAGTCACAGGTAAAAAGTTTCAGAGATGGAATTTAAACTTAGGCCTTTTGTTGCTATTGTCAATCATTCTTCTAGTTTGGAAACTTCGGAATAATTTTTGATTCCCTCTTCTCCCTCACATCAAATCAATCAACAGCTCTTTATATACACCCTTTCTATTACCACTGGCACCACCCTAGTCCAGGCCCTTATCACTTCACACCTGGACTATTGCAATAATTTTCATCTCTGCCTTCAGTTTTCTCTCAACTCAAAAGTTGGATGGATTTATAATATAGCACTCTAATTTTTTTCATTTTTTGTCTCTTATTTTCACCCCATGGTTGGCTCATTTCTATCCTAATCATACAATCAATTTTGTCTTTAATGACATTTCTTATAAACCACAACTCCTTTACAACTACTATATGTCTTTCCATAGCATCTTGGGTTATTTGTAGCTTTCATTCTTCTAAGATGGTGATGCTCCATTATTTAGTCACATGGTATTACAGGGAGAATTACGGTGTTTCAAAGAATCAATTGAATTAGACAAGTGAATGAATGAATTAAAAAAAAAGTATTTATTCAGAATCTACCATATGCCAAACAACTGTGCTAACCTCTGGGAATATGAACACAAAAGCAAAGACCATTTTTCTTGAGGAACTTAATGGGGAAAACAACACACAAAGGGGAGTTGGTAGGCAAGGATGGGCACATTGGTCCTGAAAGTTATGAGGATGGTGAGTGGGAGTTTATAGGAGTAGATCAACACGTCTCATCCATTGACAAGGAGATATTGATTGGATGATGATTCTCAGAAAGGTGACTGAGTCTTTTCACAAAGAGTAGTCCAGGAAGGGTAGTCATCAATCAGGACGATGGGGTCTGAGGTGGAGATTTCACTGCAGAAGCAAAGGGGTTCATGAGGAAGGAGATAACCAGAGAGTAAGGAAAGAAATAAAGTGAAAAAATAATCCGCTAATATCAAACACCTACCATATGCCATGTACTGTGCTATGTCCTGGGATACCAAGGCAGAAGAAAAAAGTCTTTGGCTTTGTGGATCTCACCTTCAATTATCATTGAACAATTTGAGGCTGGAACAATTAATTTTTCTAAAACATTGATTTGTATATGGCATTTCCCTGCTCAGGGATTTTAAAGTTTTTTTATTAAAGCTTAAAAAATTGTTATTTCCTAAAACTGTAATCTCTATCTTCTCTCTTCTCCCCATCAAAATCTCTGTTGTAACATACAAACAGAACAAATATGACTTAGCAAAGCAAAGCAAAGCAACAGATTGCTTGTATGCATGTGTCTCATTCCATGCTTGCATGCGGTCCATAGTGTCTCCATGGAGAGGAAGGAGGTATGCACCATCAGTCAAGATTGACTTTTCCATCCCTCTGACTTCTGAGGGCTTTTAGTACTGCCTTCCTTTACCTTATTGTCATCATGCAGTCTTTTGGTCTCAAACCCCACAGTCACTCCATAGTGCTTAAAGAATACTGCAGCGTTCAGACTCCTTGGCTTGGTGGTTACCAAGTTCTCCACATTCAAGGCCCTACTGACCTCTGCTACACAAAACCCTCATCTCCAAATTGCTATTCATTGTTCTTCTGACAAGGTATGTACCTTCTTACATATGAACGGTTCACATTTATTTGGGGATTTAAGGTTTACAAAGCACATTCTTCACAGATGAGGAAACTGAGTCCTAGACAGTTTAAGTGACTTGTCCGTGTTCAAACAGAGAGTTGAGATAAGAACCCCGTCTCTTGACTCCAAATTCAATGTTCTTTCTACTACAAAAGTGACCAATAACCATATCTAACCTAATGCTCTACTTTTAATATCTGAACTTTCACTCTATCAATTGTGACTACGTCTCCCGTCATGTAAACTTTCTGTAGTAACTGGGTCCCTGTCTTGTTTCCACATTAAATTTAATTCAACATGCATTTACTAAATGTTTGCCATGTACAAAATGCAAAAGCAAAAATGGAACAGTTCCTGCCCTGAAAGAGCTTACATTCCACTGGGAAGATGCATATATGTAGAGAAATAAATACAAAGTATATGCCAAGTAATTTGGGGGTTGGGAGAACATTAAAAATTGTGGAAATTAGGAATGATCTCATGCAGGAGATGGCACCTTGAACTAAACCTTGAAGGGAGTCAAGCATTCTGATTAGCAGAAGTGAGGAAAGAGTACATACTTTCAGCTGTGAAAGAGAGCTTGTATGAAGGCAGGGAAATGGGAACTGGAACATTGAGTTTGGGAAGCAGTAAGATCAGTTTGGCTGGAACTAGAGTGAATAAAGGGGAGGCCCTCCCTGGGTGCCTTGTTCTTTGCCCACTTCTTTGGGTCTGGGGCCCTGATTTGCTCTTACCAGTTATCCCAGGGTCTCACAGAGCTTCTGTGTCTACTCTACTACTGGTTGCCAAATTTCTTCAGTTCTAGCCTCCACCTAATTTGGACTACCACTTACTGCCAGATGCCAGACTATCCTAAAATCATGCTCTACCCACCCATCTACTTGGTTGCCAGGAGGTTGTAAGTCCCTTTCTCTTCTGTTTGGCTGATGATGACCGATGATCCACAGGGACTTGTGATGATTGCCTGCTGCCATATTCTTTTAACACTCCTCACACCTGATGGATTTCCTCCTAACAGTGGCTGCTAGAAAGGTCCCCTTTCTTGTTCTTGCAGATCTGCCTAGTCTCTGAGTCTCATTTGGCCCTAGTTAGGCATGTCTTGCTGCCTGCCAAGTCTGGAGGTAATCATGATAATAATAATAATAATAAATATTAAAATGCATTTGTATAGCCCTTTAAGATTTATGAAGCACATTTCTCACAAAAGCCCTGTGAAGTAGGTATTATGTTGTTGTTCAGTTGTTTTTCAGTTGTGTCTGACTCTTCGTGACCCCATCTAGGGTTTTTGTGGCACAGATACTAGAGTTCTTTTCCATTTCCTTCTCCAGCTCATTTTACAGGTGAGAAAACTGAAGCAAACAGGGTTAAGTGTCTTTCCCAGGGTCACGCAGCTAGTAGGTGTCTGAGGCCAGATTTAAACTCAGGAAAATGAGTCTTCCTAACCCTAGGCCTGGCACTCTATCCATTGGGCCACTGAGCTGCCCTTGAAGTAGATATGACAAGTATTATTATCAAATGAGATAATAATTATGAAGTGTTTAACATAGTGTCTGGCATGTAGTAAGCACTAGATAAATGTTAGCTATCATTATCATCCTTATTATTATCCCTCTTTTACAGATGAAATGACTTGCCCATGGTCACAGGGCTAGTAAATATTGGAGTCAAGAGTTACATTTAGGTTTCCTTACCTCCAGATCCAGGGCTGTTTTTATTATAATAGTCTGTTTCTAGATGGTTCTAATTGTTTGTAAGACCAGCAATATATTTCTTGTCTCCCCAAATAGATTTGAAGCTCTTTGAAGTCAGGACCTATACCTCTTTATTTCTCCTATCTTTGGCACATACATCAGTGCATGAAGGAATTCTGCTTTTGTGGGTTTATCAGTGTAGTCCATAACCTTCCATATAACTTAGAGGGTAAATATGTCTTAGGGAGCTGCCTGAGAAAAGTTATTGACTTGCCCTAGGGCCTACAGCTGGCAAGTGTCAGAGGTGAGATTTGAACCTAGGTCTTTCTGACTCCAAGTCCAGCATTCCTTTCACTACACCAAAGTCCTTCTCTCAACTAGAACATACAGGGCAGTTGATAAAACTCCGACTGGTTGAGTAATCCATCAATTCATGACCCCCTGCAAGGTGACTGCAGATTTCCCTCCATCTGTTTTTGTCTTCTTGTGGTTCTGATCAGAACCACATTTTCAGAGGGCAAACTTGCAAGTGAGTCAGTGGTAAAGAAACCATTCAACACGAGGTGAGGGCTCTCGGCTTCCTTGCTTTTGATCAGTGCCCTGGGCTCTGGGGTCCTGACAGCCTAGGCATTCTTCTCCTATGAAGTCAGTTCCCAGGAGTGCAAGCAATCCTCCTGCTTCCTAGCGGTAAGCTCAGCCAAGCATCACCAACTGTGACCTCACACCTCCTATGCCTCCCTCACCTCAACAAGGAAGACAACATCAAAGGCTCAAATGGAGCTTACCAGAATGGAAAAGTGATTGGTGGCTGCAATTTAATGTAAATACCGTTCCCTGCCCAAGTCCATCAGACTACTTCTCTGTAGAATTAAGGCATTAAACCCATAAGCCACTGGGGTCATAGTTTTAGCCTATTATTATATACTTTTTGTTACAGATGCAGTATATAGTACAATGGGGAAAATATTGAATCTTGAGCACAAAAGATCTGAGTTCAAATTTTAGCTCTGCCTCTTACTACCTGTATGACTTGTGAAAATTGCTTCACTTGCCTGGCCTCAGCTCCCTCACGTATAAAATGAAGGAATTAGACTTAGGGAGTCACATTCTCTAAGATCTGCCTTAGTTTTGAATCTTATGATCCCGTGACTCTTTTGTTTCTATACCAAATGTTTAAAATGGTACAGGGTCAGAGAAAAATGCCATTAGAAACCGAAGTCATTTGAAAGGAGAGCTGAAGCCCTTTGTAAATGCAGTTGGATTTGATACTCTTTAGAATCTTGTGGGTGGTTTCTATCATAGCTACCCAAAGGTCCTTTGATTGGCTAAGTGTTTCATGTTTGTGGTATCATCCCCGTTCTAGGGGTTGGAGGTCAGGAAATCTGGAATTTGCCATTTTCTGTAAGACCCTAGGGAAATCATTGATCAGTCAGTCATTTAACCTCTATGTCTCAAATTTCTTCATATTTAAAACAAAGATCATAATTCATACCATAACCTATTATTTAAAAAAAGAACCCTTGCCAAAGAGTTTTCATATCTGATCAATCAAAAATCATTTATTAAGTGCTTACAATGTGCCAGCACTGTGGTATGCTTTTGGTGTACAAAGGAAAACAAAAACAGCTCTTATTCTCAAGTAGCTCCCATTCTAATGGGGAGGGAAGGAAGAAAGGAAGCATTTATTAAAAGCCCACTATGTGCCAGGCACTGTGCTAAGCACTTTATAAATATTATCTTATCTGCTCCTCACAACAATCCTGAGAGGTAGGTGATATCATTCCCCATTTTACAGATGAAGAAACTGAGGCTGACAGAGGTTCCATGACTTGCTCAGGATAACTATCTGAGGCTGAATTTGACCTCAGGTCTTGACTTCAGGCTTGGTGCTTTATCCATTCCACCTCCTAGCTATCTCTAATGGGGGACAATATATAAATAACTATTCATAGACTATACAGAGTAAATAGAAAGTGAGCCCAGAAGGGAAGGCACCACTGGAAAATGGTGGTAACGCCTTGTTTTGTCCTCGCAACAACCTTGGGATGCAGGCAGAAGTGGACAATTCATGCCTATCACTGGGTCTCAGATGATCTCTAATATCCCTTCCACCTCTAATTCTATAGACTTCTGGTTCTTAGTTGTTATCATCCTATACCTACAACACAAGACTTTTAAGGACAAGAAGGAGATCATGATAGGTAAGAAGGTGCCTTGAAGAAATGAAAATTCAATGAAATCCAGCACATCTTCATCATTTACCTACTGTGTGCAAAGTGCTACATGCCAGGGAGGGGATAGACCTAGTATTTCATTGGTATAGAGAACTCCCAGATGAGGAAACTCCCTTCACTGATGAAGGTTGGCACCTTTCCTGAAAATTATAGTCTTATAATTGAGAGTTGTGTAGAGCCCTGAGAGGTTAAGCATCTTGTCTAGAGTCAGGCTGTTAGTATGTGTCAGGGAGGACTTGAACCTAGGTCTTTCTGGCTCCAAGGTCAGCTCTCTATCCAGTATGCCACACTGCCTCATACATATGCTGAGGAGACAAAGACAAAAATAAAAAAAAAACCAGTGCCCTGCAGATTCATAGAATTATTAGATTATTTAGGTCAAGGATTCTTAACTTTTGAGGCACAGGGAGAGTCAGTAAACTTGAATGAGAAAAAAAAATTACATTTTTCTTTTCACTAGCTTTGAACTGAAATTAAGCATTTCCTTCAACTATTCAAAAACATGATTTTAAAAAGAGGTACACAGGTCCCACCAGACTGCTGAAGGGGCCCATGCCACAAACAAGGCTAAAAACCCTTCCTTTAGAGAGTATGTGACATATGCTGGAAGTGAGCCCTGCTCGAGTTTCAGGAATGGCCCAGAACAAAAGTGATAGAGATGCCTGCGGGATCTATGAGTTGGAGCTATGCTATAAAGCTGCCTAAACACCCTGGCCTTATTTGGAGTAATATACTCATACTGGGGGAAGAGAGAAAGTGGATATGAAGGACTATCTCGTGGATGTATGATTCAATTTACTCTGCTTAGTGCCAGAGATCTGAGCAGTATGTTGACATTGAGGTACAGAGTGTCACAAAAATCTGAGTGTGGATGGGAACTATTGAACTTGGAAGCTTTTGAAGCTGCCAATTGCACTAAGACTTTTGGGATACCTAGTATGTTTTTTTTTTAATAAGTTAGTCCTTCGTGCTTTACCTGTTATAGTTCTCCTGTGGACCTGTGATCTCATCAATGTGTGTATTCCCTCCAGTAGTGAAGATCATAACCCAACCATGATTGACCACCCTGTGGCACTGCCATTCATGTTTTTCCTTAAATTCACCATGAAGAAGACCTCTCCATCATGCTGGAGGCCTTTCTTGTATTCTCCGGATATAGCACAGGCGCCAGGGGAACACACAGGCTCTCCATCCCTTGCTCTCATTCCATGTCTTACTCATCTCTTTTCTCATGTACTACCTTTCTCCCACGACATCCTTTATACTGCTCCTCTTACCTAATCCCTCACTTGTAATATGTTGCAACCTGTTCATACCTACCATACACCTCTCCATTGCCCTTTGGGTGAGCCTCAACTTTAATTCTTTGGAGTTTGGTATTTCATTGTTCACAGACATGTAAGATCACTGGAACAATATTGGTGTTAAGAAATCAGTCAGTTAAATAGCATTTATTAAATGCCTAATGCTAGGCACTTTGCTAAGTGCTGGGGAATACAAAGGAAGGCAAAAAAACACACCCAACAAAAATACAACTCCCACAAAAACAAAACAAAACAAAACAAAAACAACTCCAGATAGAGGAGATGACCTGTAAACAACTATGTACAAACAAGAAATAGACAACCTTAATTGGGGGTGGTTTTTTGTCTTCTCCCCCACCCTTCTAAATCTTAATCTATACACCTTTCCCCACCCAGAAGTATATATAGAATAATTTTACACACACAAACACATACACATACACACACACACACACACGCATATTTGTGTCTAATGGTAGCCATCTGTACGGCAGGGTGGGGTGGGGGGGAAGAAAAAAGGAAGAAAAAGAAAAACATTTACATGATAACTTTATTATATATTTAAAAAGAATATCAAATTGTACGTAATAGATTGCAATTTCATATGCAATCATCTTCTTTATTATACTATGTTATGGAAATGCTTGTTTTAGTCCATAAATTAAAAATTTTAAAAATTAAAAAGAAAGGAAAATTGGGGGTGGTTTCTAAGGGAAGTCATTAAAATTGAAGAATGTGAGAAAGGCTTCTTACAGAAGGTGAGACTTTTGATGAAACTTGAGGGAAGTTGAGGAAGCCAGAAGGTAGAAGTGAGGAGGAAGAGAGTCCTAGGGATGGCGAATAGTCAATGAAAATGAATAGTCAAAAGATGAAATGTTGTATGTGAAGAACAGTGTCACTGGATTTTGTCAGGGAGAAGCCCAAGGTCTAGAAATGTAGGTTGTCCCTTTGTCTGCAAATCAAAAGTCTGGACAATGGGCATTCTTTATCCACTTAGTTTGTGCTTAATAAATATTTGTTGCTTTAAACTAGGTACTAGGTAGAAGCTGGAGAGAGGTAGACTTAGGCTTGATGTAAGGATAGCCTTCCTAAAAATTAGAGCTTTCCAAAAGTGGAGTGGATTGCCTTGGGAAGGAGTGGGTTCCCCATAACTGGAGGTCTTCAAGCCAAGTCTGGATGGCCATTTCTTGGGTATGTTGAGGAAGGGATTTGTGTTGAGGTAAAGGTGGAATTAGTTGGCTTCTGATGTCCTTCTCAGATCAGAGAGGTTATGAAGTAGTTATCAACACCCACTGGTACCTGAAGACTTTTGTTTCCCACTAGGAAATATGCTGACTGATTGTGGAATTTTAGGACTTGGGGACAATCAGAAGGATGAGAGAGTGGCAATTTGTTTTGAGGGGAGGGAGGGTTTGCCCAAGGTCACAAAGCTCTGAGACCAGAATGCAGACCTCCGTGTTTCCACCTGCACCCCACTGTAGTTTTATTTAAATGTTAGAACTGGAAGAGATCTTTAAGACAATGTAATGTCACCTGACACTCCTCATTTAACAGATGGGGAAACCGAGAGATGAAGAGATTTGCCTCTCACCACACAGCTGATGTGTGAAGGAGCCAGGATTCAAACTTGGCTCTTCTGAGTCTGTTGTTTCCAAGGCCTGTGCCCCTTTCTTCTACGATGCCAAACTCTACCAGCATGACATTGTCCCCAGATCTCTTGATTTCTTTACTAAAAGACTCCCAGAAAAGACAATTTTACCACAGTTCCTTCAGCAACTGATTCTGATGTTTAATGTTCATTCTGGTCAGGAATGCTTCATAATCATAATGGGGTTGTAGAATTTTAGAGCTGAAAGGGAACTTCAAGGTCATTTAGTCCAAATCCTTCACTACAGAGAGGGAAACTGATGCCCAGAAAGAGGCAATGCCTTGTCCAGGACAACCCATATGATCACTGGCAAAGTCCAAATTAGGGCTTCAGTTTCCTGAATGGAAACTTGAATCCAACCCTGAACCTCAGTTCCCTTATCTCTCTCTCTCTTTTTCAATTTTTGCTTTTTGGTGAGGCAATCAAGGTTAAGCGACTTGCCTAGGGTGATACAGCTAGTAAGTGTCAAGTGTCTGAGGCCAGATTTGAACCCAGGTCCTCCTGATACCAAGGCTGGAGCTCTATTTTCTGCACCACCTAGCTGCCCCTCCCTTATCTCTAAAGATGGACTAAATATACAGGATGAGACATAAATTTCTGGATGTGGGCAATGTGAGAATTGTTTTATTATGCATATATGTAATAAAGATTTTGTTTTTCTTTTTTTTTCAGTATCAGGAGAGAGAAAATAAATGCTTATCAATTGAAAAATAAAATTTAATAAAAATAGAAGAGGAAAATGCTTTGGGTACTCATGTCACAGGGTTGTTATGAAGTTTAAATGGGATGATATGTATAAATCGAATCACGAATTGTGTATTATATGTTTAATTGTTTTCAGTTGTGTCCATCTCTTTGTGACCCTATTTGGGGTTTTCTTGGCAAAGATACTGAAGTGATTTGCTATTTCCTTCTCCAGCTTATTTTACAGATGAGGAACTGAGGCAAACAGGGTTACATAGCTAGTAGGTGTCTGAGGCCATATTTGAACTCAGAAAGATGAGTGTTCCTGCCTCTAGGACTGGCACTCTATTGTACTATCTACGGCGAAATAAAAATGCTCACTCTCTCTCTCTCTTTTTCTTACTATACCAATCTGCAACAGTAGCAAAACATTTCTTCTTTTTTTAAAATCTGTATTCAATAAGAACTGACATTTAAATAGGACTTTGCAATTTGTAAAATGTTTTATATCCATGATCTCATTCGAATCTTATAACATCCCCAGGAGGTAAGTACTATAGTTAGTATTATTTCCATTTTATAGATGAGGAAACTAAGAATCAGAGAAACTTACTAACTTGCCCATGGTTACAGTTAATTAATGTTGGAGACAAACTGAATCTAGGTCTTTCTGACTCCAAGTCCAGCAGGAAACCTCTCCTAAATTGGAGAGATTACCTCTCCAAATATGAATCACTAGTGAGATTTTTTTCTTCCTTAGATTCCACTTCTCCCCTTACTTTGCTTTGAATTTTTCAGTCATCATGATAGGTCATTTTGGACATGTGGAAAAGTCCTTTCTAGCTTTCTTGGTTGGACTTTTTCACACCAAGTTACTTGGAGAACCTGCTCAAAGACCAGTCATGGTCCTGAAGTGAATTCCTGTACTACTGTATACTCAGAAGTGGTTAAAACATGCACCTGTGCCGCACATACATACACACATTGGCCCTTGCAAATGGCAGAGACCATGTATATTCTATATTTTTTACAGCTTCAAGAACAAGTGTGAGCTCGGTAAAGACCAAATGCAAATGGGGTCTGACAAAGCTGAATAATCACCACATACTGGAAACCATCTTGTTCTCAAAATTAGCAGTGTGTCTTGTCCCTTCTAGCTCCTTCTCTTCTCAGGTGGTACCTAGTCTTCTCTCCCTTCTGTCTTTTTTTTTTCATGTGGAGAAGAAGGCCTTCCAGATGAGATTGTCACTGGCCAGGTATTAGGAAGGGGTGAGCTTCATGATGGGTAGAGCCTTGGCCTTTGAAAGGAATGGAGGTGGGGACTGAGGAGGAAGTTCCAAGTCTCAGGGGTTGGGAGAGAAGGCTCATGATTCCGAGAACAAAGGGAACAGTCAGACTGACAAGTCTAGGCAGAAATAAAGGAAGAAGATGGGAGAATCGGAAGGAATGAGGGCAGAGGTTTTCTTTGGAGGACACCCATCCAATGTGCTTTCATTTTCCCTTGCCACTTAAAATCAAGCAAACTCCCCTGTCACTACAGGGCAATCTCAACCCACTCCATGTTTATGTTCAGATATTAGCTTTGTCAGCCTTTACATTCATTTCTTTCTCTCCTGTCTGAGATATTGAAACCCTGGGGCCATTTTTCCTAGGTAATCACCACCTGGCTTCCCACACAGCCCTGGAATGACACCCGTCTACCCTGACTGATGTGACTCCACGTTTTAGTGTTTTACCTCTGTTAATTATTTCCTTTTTATCCTGCATATATCTTGTTTTGTATATATTTGTTTGCATGTTGTTTCTCATATTAGATTGTCATCTCTTTGAGAATAAGGACTGTCTTTTGCCCCATTTTGTCTCTCCAGAGGTCCCTGACACATAGTAGGTGCTTAATAAATGTTTATTGATTGATGCTGATTGATCGACTCCCTTTATTAAACCACCTCCTAAGAAATTATGGCAATAGTGATACTATTAATACAAGTAAATTAGAAGGAAAATTCAAAGTGAGAGAAATAAGGCTGAGGAGAGTTTTTCAGACTGCTGGCTGTCTCTCACATCTTTCCACTTTAAAGTGACTAGAATAAAGAATCACAGTATTCCTAGACTTAGAAGAAACCTCAGTGTTATCTATT
Source organism: Vombatus ursinus (assembly GCF_900497805.2). Classification (NCBI taxonomy): domain Eukaryota; kingdom Metazoa; phylum Chordata; class Mammalia; order Diprotodontia; family Vombatidae; genus Vombatus; species Vombatus ursinus. The sequence goes on along the minus strand of NW_020954751.1, from coordinate 4,773,068 downwards.
CTCTGTGCAATGTGTGAATCTTGTGTTCAACAATAACAACAACATAATAGCTCTCATTTGCATGGTGTTTCAAGATTTACAAAGTGCTTTCTTCCTATCTTAAATTCCATGAGGCAGGTAATCAACTAGTGGCACAGCAGACAGAGTGCAGGAGTTGGGAAGACATGTTCAAATGCTGCCTCAGACACCAGCTATGTGACTCAAGGCAAGTCACTTAAATTCTGCCTGCCTCAGTTTCCTCATTTATAAAGTGGGGAGAATAATAGTACTGCCTCCTAGGATTGCAGTATCAACAGACAGATTATTTGTAAAGCATTTTATATTTAGAGTATTATGTAAATACCATTGTTATTATCTTCATCTTATAGAAGAAGAAACTAAGGCTCATGGAGAGGAAGCAACTTGTCTAAAGCAACATGGCTAAGGGACAGCTAAGTGGTGCAGTGGATAGAGCACTGGCCCTGGATTCAGGAGGACCTGAGTTCAAATCTGTCCTCAGACACATAACGCTTACTAGCTGTGTGACCCTGGGCAAGTCACTTAACCCCATTGCCTAACACCCCCCCCCAACAGAAAAAAATAAAGTAACATAGATAGTATCTAAGACAGCATTAACCAAGTCTCCCACCTGAGATGTAGTCTTTTATTTGAAGGCCTAAATCTTTTTGTTCATTAACCTCTTATGGCACTTACCATATTTTACCTTGTATTAGAATTGTTTGTGTACACATCTTAGCCTTCCTTCTAGATTACAATTTCTATGAGGACAGGAACTGGAAGATCATTCCCAACTGCTCCAAATTTTAGTACTTTCCCTCTATTAATGATTTCCTATTTATCCTGCATGTAGCTTGTTTGTGTATATTTGTTTGCTTATTGTCTCCCCCATTGGCTTGTGAGCTCCTTGAGGGTAGTGACTATCTTTTGCCTCTTTTTGTATCCTCACAGCTTAGCACAGTGCCTGGCAAATAACAGGTCCTTAATGAATCTTATTGATTGATTGATTAATTGATCATCAGGGAGGCTTTGGGAAGAATTCCCAGATTAGATGAGAGGTTAGACTAGTTGACCTCTAAGGTCCTTTTCAATTTTAGGATATTGTGATTTCACAATTTTACTCAGGACTGGCCTTGCACAGAGGTTGAAGGAGGAATGGTGGTGGTGCTTAAAGCAATCCTGGATCTTTCTGGGAGGAAGGAAGGGACTCTGGCTGGAGTTTGGGATAGGTTTGGAGACAGTGAGTTCTATTTTGGATTCATTGAATTTGAAATTCTCATAGGACATCTAGGAGAAGAACTCCAGCAGACAATTGGAGATGTGAGACTAGAACTCAAGAGAGAAGTGAGGACTGGCTTTACCTCCAGAAGCTAAGAAAATTCTTGGGAATTCTACTGTTATTTATAAGGCATGCTACTGTTATTTTTAGAGTTGGGGGATGAGGGAGGGAAGGGTATCTCTTTTTTCCTTTTCTCAATTGGAGAAACATGGATTTAACCAATTAGTGGAGGAAATGGTGGCTTGAATATTCTGTCACTGAGCCAGGAAAAACATTCGTGTGCCCTAAACATTGTTTCAATTCTTCTCCTTGGTAGAATTGCCTCTTAGAAGCCCTGAGCCTTCATTGTGACACATTCAACTTGACTTTTCTGTCAATCATTCAGTCAGTCAATAAACATTTATTAAATGTGCTATGTTCCAGTCACTGCTAAGTGCTGGGGATGTAAGGAAAGGCTAAAATAGTCCCTGACTTCAAGGAGCTCATTTTCTAACTATTCAGAGTAGATGAAATGCAACCTGAAAGGGAAAGGCATTAGAAGCTTGGAAAGATTGGGAAAGATCTCCTGCAGAAAGTAGAATTTGAATTAGGTCTTGAAGGTAGCCAAGGTAATCAAGAAGTGAAAGTAAGGGGGCAGGACACGAATGGGAGTGGAAGACAAAATCAATACCCGAGAGCTATGAGCAGCAAACTTTTCTGAGACTGAAAATATGTAGGTTAGTGGAGATCCATATTAAAAGTTTACTGACTCATGGACCTCTCTGTGTGTTGCATCCTAGGCAGCTGTCCACCTTGCCTCCTCCTAGTCCTTTATCTGCTTCCAGCTCCTCTTCCTCTGCATCTAACCTGCTTTTTGGAGCTCTGGGCTGGAATCTCACAATGACATCATTTGCTATATTTGCATAAGGCGAATTCATTTTAGAACTCATCTAAAGGAGCTCAGAAGTACCTCATTGCAAGGCTAGACTTCTCCAGCATGCCACTGTGTAATGGTACCTCCCCACCCTCTCCTTCCCACCCTACTGCTTCTCAGCTTCCTTTTATGTGTTGTCTTCCCTCGTTAGATTGTAAACTCCTTGAGGACAGAGACTGCTCTTCTTTTCTATTCTTTTTAAAATTTGTATTCCTAGTGCTTAGCATAGTGCCTAGCACATAGTAGGCACTTAATAAATGTTTATTTACTATTGACTATCTGTTGGAGCTCTCTTTCTGCCAAGAGTAGAGCAGCTAATAACTTCTTGATTTGCTTGAGTGATATTTTTTTCTTTCAAAAGGTGGAAGAATCAATATGGGAAACTCCTATTCTGGTTCTTATTTTTTCTTTTTGGTTAGGCAATGGGGTTAAGTGACTTGCCCAGGGTCACACAGCTAGTAAGTGTTATGTGTCTGAGGCTGGATTTGAACTCAGGTCCTCCTGAATCCAGGGCCAGTGCTGTATCCACTGTACCACCTAGCTGCCCCTGGTTCTTATTCTTAGTAACGGGGAGGAACTGGTTGCCGGGGCAAAAATGATGGTAACTTTGTGGGGGAGGTTGAGTGGGAACATTCCATCCTAGAGTTTGTGATAGAGAAGATGAAGAAATTTAGACATAATCTGACATACACCCTGGATTTTGGGAAAATAGATTTCAAAGGGTTTAGAGAAGATAGCCATAAAATGCTTCAGGTAAATTTAGTCTAGGAGGGATGGGAGACACTCAAGAATGAAACTATGAAGACAAAAAAGGAAACAAGTCGAGTGAGGAGGAAAAACGGGGTTTGTCTGAGGAGATAGATTCTGATATACAGATAACTTATCAACTAATTTAGATTTTAAAAAGAAATGCATAGAAGATGGAAGCTGGGCCAGGCAACAGAGGATAAATATGGGAGGATCACTGTTAAAATAGTTTCCTGAAGGGTAAGACTTAGAATGAATTGCGACTGATGAGGAAAGGTCAGGACAACAAGTTTTTTTTTAAATTTAAACTATATTAGGGTTAGAAAGGCTCAAAGAAAGGAGAGCACTTTTATTTAGGGTAGATGGGACAGTGATAACTGAAAAGAGAAAGAAGTTAGGCCTTCATTATTATTTTATTTCTATTTTCTTGGCAAAGGAGAATAACCTCTACATGGGAAATGATAGAACAAAAATTATTAATAGGGAGTTGATACCCAAGATAGGTAAGTAGATAGTAAGAGTACTCTAGATCAGTTTAAATCACCTGACCCAGATAAACTTCATCCTCTGGACCTTAAAGGACTGGAAGATGGGTCACTGTCAAGGATATTTAAAACATCATGGGAAAGGTACAACAAGATTGGAGGACAAATGTTCCTTGATGTTACAGATGGTAAGTGTCCTAATTTTCTTTCTTTTTTTTAAATTAAATTTTTTTGTTGCATTTTAAGTTTTGAACTGTCTCCCTCCCTCCCCACTCTGCCCTAGAGAAGGCCACCATTTCACTCACACACACACATACCATACACACCATACTATGTATAGTTCTATTTATCAGTTCTTTCTGTGGAGGTGGATAGCATCTTCCTTCACAGGTCTTTTGTAGTTGATTTGAATATTTAGCTTAGTTGTTCACAGTTATTCTTTGAACAATATTGCTGTTATTGTGTACAATGTTCTCTTGGTTCTGCTCATTTGAGTCTTCATTATTTCATGCAAGTCTTTCCATGTTTTTCTAAAATCTACTTGCTCATTGTTTCTCAGAGCGCAGTAGTATTCCAACACAATCATATGCCACAACTTGTTTAACTATTCCTCAGTTGATGGGTAACCCTTCAATTTCTACTAATTTTCAAAAAAAGAGAAGTGATTGGAATTTGTAAGCTCTAGGCCAATGAGATTGACGTCAATTCCTGGGAAAATTCTAGAATGCAATATTAGAGAGATGGTTGGTGAATATCCAGAAAGAGAAGCAGTTATTACAAAGACCCAGCATGATTTCATCTAGAATAGGGCATATCTGGCTAACCTCATTTCCTTTTTTTTGGGGGGGGGGCAGGATTATTAAACTAGTGGATGAGGAGAATGTTGTGGATACAATTTGCCTAGCTTTAAGAAAGCATATGATAAAAAAACTCATAGTATTCTTGTGGAGAAGGAGGAGAGATATGGATGAGATAATGATGCAATCAGATGACTTCAGAACTAGTTGGATCCCTGGACTCAAAGAGTTGATGGTTCAGTATTAGCATGGTGAGAAGTCTCCTTTGGAGAACCCATGGATCCGTGCTTGGCTCTGTGCTATTAAACATTTATTAATGACTTGGATAAAAGCATAGATGGGATGCTCATCTGATTTGTAGATGAAGCAGAGCTGGAAGAGATAGTTAACAGTGCATGACAGAGTCAGGATCCAAAAGGATCTTCACAGATTTGAACTGATGATTCAATAGGTATAAATAAAAAATCATCTTGTAGTTGAGTATAGAAAATCAATTTCACAATTGTAAGACAAGGGATGCATGGATTGGTAGCAGTTGTTCTGAAAAAAAAATCTGATTGTTTTAGAGGATTACAAGTTCATTGAGTTGGCAGTGTGATGTGGGACAATGTTGGGCTACGTTAGGAGGAGCATAGCTTCCAGGGAATGGAGGGGATAGTTTCCTTGTATTCTGCCCTTGTCAGACTTCATCTAGAGTATCCTGTTCAGCTCTGAGCACCATGTTTTAAGAAGGACTTTGATAGGCTAGAGAGTGTCCAGAGGAAGCCAACCAGGTTGGTAAAGGATCTTGAGTCCATATGATATGATGTATTGGACACATGTAGTGGAGAGAAGAAAAGACCAGGGCATCTAGCCATCTTCAAGTATATGAAAGACTCCTGGAAGGGAGATTCAACCTTTTCTGCTTCACACCAGAAGGCAGAACTAGAAGTAATGAGTGGAAATTGCAAAGAGGCTAAATTAGTGTCTGCCTGTTTGCCTCCCTAACAAAAAAAAAAAAACAAAACAAAAAAACAAAAAAGCAAAAACTTTAGAACTAACAGCTGTCCCAAAGTGGAATGAGCAGGTGATGGAGAGGAGCTAGAGGCTAGAGGCTGGACCACTATTTGATTTGTAATGTTATTGGCAGAATTCTTTATGTAGACTATATGACAACTGAAGTCCCTTCCAACTTTTAAATTTTGTTATTCTTATTGCCGATTTTAACACTCTCCAAAATGTCTAGCAACCTCACCCTCATTTTACAGAAAAGAAACCGAGGCCTCCAAAAGATGACATGATTGTTCACTGGTCGGATGGGAGGAGACCTGAAATGGCATTAAGCATCTCCTACTATGGGCATCCTTTACTTGCCAAGAGCCTTCCCATCTTGGGCTGCTGACCTAAAGAAATTGTGAAATGCAAACTATGCCGGGTTTCTTTTTATACCCTCCCTCTCGCAACCTGAATCCGTTTGGTCCCATTTCAAACAGGGTTTTCCATTCTCTTTCCAGGCTCATGCGGCTTTTTAAAATATCTCTTCTTGAAGGTTGTTCCAGAAAGGCACGCGATTTGAATAGTAAAGGGGAGGTGGCCTTAGAGAGAACCGCAGTTTGCGCAGCAGCTCCCTGGGGTCACATTTGATGGGGCGCAGGCATCCCTGGACCCGGCTAGGGTACTTCGTCAAGGCTGCGCCCCACCCCACCCCAATGCCCCAACTTCTCCTCACCTTATTCTCTTGGGAACAGAATCCGCGGATGGGAGGGGCGGAAGGGAGAGAAAGAGGGAAAGGCAAGGAGAGTTCATTTTTATTCATGTTGCATTATTGGCTGTTGCGATAAAACACAGACTAGGGGGAAAAAGACCCTCAAGCTTCCCTTCCCCCCCTACCCAACCTTGCAGCTCCCCCCTCCCCAACAAATCCCACCCAAGCTGGAAAGTTCGCTTTGGCCCAGGAATCATTTGCATCTCAAACGTTTGCTTTTTATGGGCGCCCCTATAAAGGGAGTGGGGGTACGGAGCCCCGGCTCTGTGCCCGAGACGCTGCAACCCTCGGCGGGCTTGTATAAAAAAAAAAAACCCACACACAAAGCCATAATACACATAAAACCCTAATGTTCCTTCAAAATTACCTCATCTTTTATTTAGAGGTTATTCCGCCCTTGTCTTTCTTTATCGCTCTTTCATATGCCTGAAGTGGGGAAGCAAGGACCAAATGAGACAATCTAGGCTGCTGAGCCCGGCTGGGGTTTCTGGCCCGAGTTAGGGTGCTCTCTTTGCCTCCCTCCATCAAGCTCTCCCCGCCTCTCCTTTTAGTCAGCTCTATTTTGACGTTCTTTCTTCTCAGCCAGGTCTTTTTCCAAAGGGGAGACAAAAATAAAGCAGGCGTGTGTTCAGAAAAGCTCCCGAGGCACTACTGTGAATAGGATACAAATGCAGCTTGCTGGGCCTCTAGTTTGGGCCTTTTACACTACCAGAACGAAGGTGTGGACTCCACATTTCCAGCAAAGGCCCTTGTTCTCTGGGCTCGGGATGGCTGACATTTAAAGGCCAAGAAGAGGAGTGATTTATTTTTAAACCCAGTTTGGGGAAGGGAGGGAGGAAGGGAAGGAAGACAGAACGGATGGGCTGCTTTTAGTAGGAGAGAGAAATCATTGATTTAAAATGAGGTGATTGTGTGCGTGTATGTGTGTGTGTGTGTGTGTGTGTGTGTGTGTGTGTGTGTGTATGTGTGAGTTTGGGTATGAAATTACCTCTTAAGAGAAAGGAGTTGGGTTGAAATCACAGCAAGTAAGATTTTGGTTCGACAGTAGAAATGTGAGACCCTGGAGCATGGTGCCAAGGAAGATGATAGAATCTCTTTCTCTAGGGATTTTTAAAGAAGAGGATAGATTTCTATTTTCAGAGGTAGCTATTTTCGGTGTAGCCCTGCCTGAAAGCAGGGAAATAAGACTCCTTGACCTCTTAACTAGTAAAAAGTTTTAATTGAATGCCTTAAAGATCATCTAAACCAATGGATAGGGAAACTGAGGCCCAGAGTAGTGAAGAGAGATACCTAAGGTCACACAAGAAAATTAATAACACACCTGTGACTAGAATACAGTTGTCTTATCATCCACTGCTCTTTCTGATACATCATCCTGGTCCTTTTGAGATTGCAATTCATTGCAATTCAACCCATTCTCCAGAACATTAATGGATGCCTTTATTTTTATTTTTCCTTTCTTGATGTCCTGAAATGCCATATCTAAAGATGTTGCTATTTTCTAAATTTCAAGCCGATGAAGCTGATAAATTCAGATGTAGATAGATTGCTTTCTGTCAGTTAAACAATAGGAGATGAGTTTACACGATGAGTGTGAAGCTCACTTCCTTCGAATCATTCTACTGGTACTCTTGTCTCTGAGAAGACTAAGGATTTTGTCTGCAGCATAAAAGGATGCTGAAACAAAGCCCCTTATCCCTACTCCTTACTCCTCTTCCCCACACCCACCAAAAATCTCTTTTGAGACCCTGCCAAATTTGAGCCCTGGGGGCCCTTCTTCCTGTTCCTTCCCTTGTTCAGAAATTCAGAGCTGAAATAATTCTTCCCAGCTGAGTAGTAGTGACATCTGTGGAGACTTGAAACTCTAGTTATAGGCCCCTGTTTTTGCTTCTTTTTGGTCTTCTTTTTTCTATCAAAATAGGACACACCCCTCACCACCCATGTTGGACTTTGTTGGGCTGGATGTTATTAAAATCCAGCAAAGTTTACAAGGCATCCCCTAGTTTTGGGACATCAGTCCCTGATTTCATTCCTTTCTTTTTGGCTGTGGTGGTGCCCCTGGAATGGTCTCAGTTTGAAGGGTGCAGCCTGGGAAATTTCATGCCTTGAATTCCATTGGCCAAGCCCTAGAAGGAGGGTGGAATAAGACAGGGGATAATAGTAATAGTAAGCAGTTATACAATACTTTGAGGTAAACAAAGACATTTAAACACATTGTCTTATTTGACTCAACCTATGAGGTAGGTGAGGGATTAGGTATTCTCCCCATATTACAGATAAGGAAACTGGGACCTCTACCCATTAACAGAACAATGCTGTTAAAGGTAGAAGGGACCTTAGATATAATCTTGTTCAGTCTCCTCATTGTACAGATGAGGAAACTGAGGTTCGTGGACATAAGATGGCTGGCCCAAGAGTTACGCAACTAGTCAATGGCAGAGCTGGGTTTGGAACACAGATTTTCTGATGCTGAGCTCAGTGTTGCCTTCTAGTCTAAGACCCAGTTTAAATGCCTTCCTTGATCTCATCAGCTGGAAGCGATCTTCATGTTCCGTGATCTTCATGTTCCGTGATCTTCATTTTCCACGATCTTCATTGGTTTGGAAACATGCCTTCTGTTTGTTTCTTCCTTATATACTTCGGTTCTATTTTTTTTTTTTAGGTTCTATTTTTTTTTGTATAGTATTGATAGCTAGCATGTGTATAATGCTTTAAAGTTTGCAAAGCACTTCACATATGTTTTCTCATTTGATCCTCAAAACGAACCTATGAATTGGGGGTACTATTATTATTCTTATTTTATATATAAAGAAGGGCAAATGACTTTCCCAAGGTTATACAACTGGTGTTAGGTCTTCTTGACTCCAAAGCCTAGTACATTATCCATTGAGTCACTTATTCATCTTCTCTCCTTTAACTGGAGAGGACTGTAGCGTCCACGAGGGCAGGGATCAATTTAAATTTATCCTTGTTATCTCCCTCGATTCCTATCACTGTGCTTAGTTGTCCATAGTACATGCTTACAAAATTGAAGGTAATTCTGTTATGCCTTGCTCTAGGGAGGAGCGGTGGGGACCACATAAAATCTTACCATGGTGTGACTTTGAAGCCATGGTTGCAAATCATCATTAACCAAAAGTCATGACTGCTACATATCTGGGAGGGTCAAGTATGTCTAGGGCAACTAGGATGGGGAAAGGCCTCAAGTTCATCTCATGTGAAAATAAAGTAAGGGACTTGGAGATGTTTAACCTGAGGAACAGAAGCCTGGCTGGGAGGAAAGGGGAGGGATATGAGAGTGGTCTTCAAGTGTGGGAAGGGCTATTGCCTTGAAAAGGAATGATGTTAGCTCTGTTTGGCCCCTGATGGTTAAACTAGGAGCAATGCTTAGAAATTGCAGAGACAAATTTAGGATTGATAAAAGGAAATGCATCTCCATACTTATAGTAGCCCCAAAGCAGGGTTGGGGGGGTGCTGCTCTGAGAGGCAGTAGATTTTCTTTTATTAGAAGTCTTCAAATAAACTCTGCATGGCTGCATGATCAAGTATGTCGCAGAGAGGATTCTTATTCAGTTGTGGCTTAAAGAGATGGCTTCTGAAATCCCTTCTAACTCTTAAGTTCTTTATGTGTCTTGGGTTTTTATTTGTTCTCTCTGTAAAATGAAGGGATTGGGCTGCTTCATATCTAAGGTTCCTTCCAGCTCTGGCATCTTATGATTCTGTGCTCTGAAAGAACTGCAGCTTCCCTGAGAAGGAGGCATATGAGACTCTATAATTGCCACTTTAGTATCATTGATGTTCCTTGAATTCTGATAATACTCATCTAGACATAATTTTGTCCACTACCTTCTCCAAGAATGTAACTAGTGAGATGGAGACTATATTTTCCTTGGGTGAAACCATGAAGGAGAGGCACAGGGTTGGGCTAGAGAAATCTCATGAACACTCTCTCCTCTTGGTTTTCATGACAATGATCTCTCCTGCATTTCCTCCTACCCATCTCACTGCTCCTTCTCAGTCTCTTTTTACTAGAACTTCATCCAAATCACATCCACTAATTGTATGTTCCCATGGTTCTGTCCTGGGCCCTCTTCCCTTCTCCTCTATACTATTTCACCCGCTGATCTTATCCACTCTGATAGGTTCAATTATGATCTTTAATCAGATGATTCCCAGATCTATATATCTAGCCACAGTCTCTTTCCTAAGTTCCTTTCTCCCATCATCATCTACCCTCTGAATATCTCAAAGTGAATGTTCCATAGACTTCTCAAACTCAACCTGTTCACAACTGAAGTCATTATTCTTTCCCAATCTCCAGCTTTCCTATTGGAGGTGATAGTACCACCATCCTCCAGCCACATATGTAATCTATTGTCTCATTGTGTTGTTTCTAGCTTCACATCATCTGTATATGTCCCCTATTCTCTATTCATAATTCCACCAACGTAATACAGGCCCTTATCATTTCTCATTTAAACCAAGCCTCTCCCCACTCTATCCACCTCCCATTCAATTGTCAAAGTGATTTTTCTGCCACAGTCCTGTCCTTGTTCTTGCTGTCATGCAAGGAATTCTATATTTTATGATTATCTGAGGGGTTAGCAATACCATACTTGGGTAGCTGGGCCAATCCAGAAAAGTGGTTCTGACTTATCCTTGTTACAGGCAGTATCACTTAATCAAAATCTGTTGAGTACCTACTGTGTAACCAGTGTAGTGCTAGGTGCTTATTTGCTTAATTTTATTTTATCACTTTACATTCTTGAAGTGAGGGTCTTTTGAATTCAACATGAAAATGCATGAAAAGTACATGCAAATGAGGCAGTCTGTATAATGACTTAAAAAATCTTTTTAGAAAGAAGTATCAAATGGTAAGCTAATTATTGCCAAGATCCTGACAGTCAGCACTCATATATGTGCCAATAAGTAAAACTCATTGAAGTTTAAGTTTATTGAGAAAAAGTTGAAGTGTCCTACCTAATGCATAATCACAGAAACAGAACCTCAGTTTTGGAAAAGTCTCCAAAAGTCACTGGATGAAGTGAAATAATACCAGACAGAAAGTCTGTTCCAATTGATTGAGAGATTTCATCATGACCTGGGTAGGAAGTGGGATGGGAAGATTATCCCATATAAAAGCATCAGGTTAGTTAGAATCAGAGCTCCATTGAGGGTCAAGGCAGGAGAGAATGTTTTAGCAAGAGAAGGGACTATTTGGAGGGCAGGGTGACTGAGCCTTGGTCTAGGTCTGTCCTATTCCCCTTCCCCTCCCAAGCATCCTTGGTTAGAGGAGCACCTCATGAATTTTAAGGGGTCTGGAGTTTTTTGGACTTCTCACCTTCTCGTAAGCATCTTAGTTTCCTCATCTCTGGGACAGGAGCATCTTTTGGCAGTGTCTGTTAAGGACAAATTTGCTGTAGATTCCCATCTCTACAGAGATCCCAGCAAATAGCTTATGTCAAAGCAGAACTTCTTGAGCACTCTGTGAAAGAGCGGGACAAGGATTTCCAAAAGCCACAAACTTTAAGTTACTCATTTGCCACATGTGCTCTTTTGGTGGGTGGAGGAAGACTGGGTTTCCTTATTTTGTCCAGGCTGGAAGTGCAATGGCTACTTGTGAGTCGATTGTTCTGCTGATTGGTGATGAAGCTCTGACCTTCTCTATTTTTGACCTGAGTCAGTTTGCTCCTCTTTAGGTAGTCTGGTTGGCCACCCTGTCTGTGGGGTCATCATATTGGTGCTAGACCTTGCATAGACACCCAAATAGCCAAAATGTAGCTTAGAACTGTTGAGTTCATGTGCCACTATACCGGCGTGGACCCACTTTCCTCTGCATGCTCTACATGTGTGAGAAATGGTGAGAGAATGTGTTGTAGATTTTGGGGGGATGTTTTGTACTAACAGTAGCATCTTAGAAAATACTCTTTTCTAAAAACTAATTTTAGTTTAGCTGTCAAAATGCTGTTCAACTGAAGATCTTAAGGGTGAAGCACTCTGGTACGGACTTGTGATTTGTAGCACCAGAAAAGATATGCTCAATCTCTCAGGGCTAACCCTAGAGCTCCAAAAGAATAATGTCCTGCTCTGGGAACCCAGCCTGCCAGTGCAAGTAGGTGTTAAGGACCCCTTGAAAGTTTTGTGTTATAAATACTCAACAGGTAGTTGTCCAGCTTTTCAGCTCACTCCACTTCTGGGCAGCTCTGTGGGTAGCTAGGTGGCACAATGGATAGAGGGCTGGGCCTGGAGTCAGGAAGACTCATCTTCCTGAGTTCAAATCTGGCCTCAGATACTTACTAGCTGTGTGACCCTGGGCAAGTCACTTAAACTGTTTGCCTCAGTTTCCTCATCTGTAAGATGAGCTGGAGAAGGAAATGGCAAAGCATTCCAATATTTCTGCTGAGAAAACCACAAATAAGGTCACAAAGAGTTGGATACAACTGAAAAATGACTGAAGAACAGTAATGAAATTTTTCTTCCTATCAAGTCTAACCTCTCTGCAACTTCCACTGATTGCTCCTAATTCTGCCCTTTGGGGCCAAGAAGAACAAGTCTAACCCTTCTTACATAGGTAATCCCCTTCAGGTACTTGAAGATAGTTGTCCTGTCGCTCCTTAAGTCTTCTCTTCTTTAGGTTAAGCATACCCAGGTCTTTGAATTGTCCTCATGTGGCATGACCTCTGCTTGCCCTTTTCTGGGCATATTCCCATTTATCAATATCTTTCCTGAAATGGGATTCCCTGAATGGAACCCAGTACTTGACATGTGGTCTGACTAGAGTAGAGTACAGTGAAAGAGTCACCTCCCTTGTCCTGAATTCTATGTCTCTCTCCATGTAGCATCAAATTGAGCTTCTGAAATTTTAGCTTTGTAGGCTTCTCCATCCCATTATTCACTCATGTTGAACATGCAGTAAACTAAAATGCTTGTATTTTTTTTCAAAAAAAGTGCTGTCTAGCCATGCATCACCATCTTAGACTGATGAACTTGATTTTTGTGAATGTAAGGGTAAGACTTTTCATTTATCCCAACTAAATTTTCTTGTTAGACTTCACCCAGTGTTCTAGTCTGCCAACAACCTTTTGATGGAGAACAGGAGCAAAGATCCTTCAAACCATCAGACAATCCCAAAACATTTATGTATGTATCTTTAGAATCAATTATCATTTCTTCCCAATAATCTGCTATGGATAAATAGCATAATTCAAATTACCTGTTAGTTGAAGACTTTATTATGTGACTGTTGGCTCCAGAAGTTGTACTTTTCTAAGTTTTTTTTTTTTTTTTTGTTTAGGCACCTAATAAATAGTCTGTGTTTCCCTAGGACAAGCCAACTGGCAGCAATAGGTGCTGAGATAGGATACAAGTGATTGGTGGGAGGAAATTTGGAAAGGATTTTTTTCCACAGATAATCCACAAAATGGCAAATTATTGACTCATAGGCTCATAGAGCTAGAAGGAATCTCGATTTTCTAGATCTAGGGAACCAGGCAGTGGTGAGCCTATAGGCTTTTGAGTCGAGAAGGCCCAAGTTCACCTTTTGGCCTGAGACCTGAGACCTTGTGTGAACTTAAGCTAATCCCTTTACTTCTCTGAGCCTCAGTTTCCTCACCTGTGAAATAGAGATTAAAATAAATATAGCATTTGTCTCACGGGATTGTTGTGAAGATCCAATGAAAATGTATATGTAGAGTGCTTTGTAATCCTTAAAGCATTATACACATTTCATATAAATTAGCACAGTGCCTGGCACATAGTAAGTGCTTAGTAAATTTTCTTTCTATCTACTTATCTATCCATCTATCATCTATCTATCTACCTATCCATTCCTCTACCTATCCATTCATCTGTATGTCTATCTATCTATCTATTCTATCTATCTATCTATCTATCTATCTATCTATCTATCTATCTATCTACCTATCTATCTATCTATCTGCCTATCTACCTATGTCAATTGTTACTATGATGCCCTTATTTTATGATAAGGAAACAGTAGCCCAAAGAATTGAGATGACTTATCCAAGGTCACATAGTGAGTTAGCATCAGTATTGAGCATTGAACCCAATCTGACTTCTAGTCTAATGCCCTTTCTACTTCCTCATTCTATCTTCAAGTCAGTCGTGAAATATCCATGCTGTATTCTCTGACCAGACCAAACTCTACCAAAGTAGAGTTGAGGATTTGGGCAGCATAGACATCAGATATGGCTAATTCGGCCTCTAAGAATACACTCATTTCCTGCCAAAATTATCTTCTGTGCAATATAAGGATTATTTTGGAGGTAGGGAGAGGACATTGCTCAGATGCTCATCATCATCATCATCATCACCTACATCAAGTATTCAAAGAATGTCAGGGATAGAAGGGACCTCAGAGGGAATGGAGTCCCACCCATACCTGAACAAGAATCTCCTCTACAACGTATTTAATGGGAAGCCTTTCCCAATCCTCCTTAGTTCTAGTGCCTTCCCTCTGTTGATTATCTCCAGTTTATCCCATCTACAGTTTCTTTGTACATAATTGTTTGCATATTATCTCTCATTAAATGGTGAGCTTCTTGAGAGCAGAGACATTTTTCCTTGTTTTGTTTCTCCAGCACTTAGCACAGTGCCTGGCATTCAAGAGGTGCTTAATAAATATTTATTGACTGACTGACTAGTCAAGTAGTCTTTGCTTGAAGATCTCTAGTTAAGTGGGGGTCCTAAGGCACCTCCCAAGGCAGCCCATTCCTCTTTTGGACTGCTCTAATTGTCAGGGAGGTTATCTGCACATCAAGACAAGATTTGTCTTTGTGCAACTTTGACCCCATTATTTTCTAGTTCTACTCTGTGGGGTCAAGCATAACAAGTTGAATCCTTCTTTCATATGTTGTTGTTGCTCAGTCATTTTTAGTCAAATTTGTCTCTTTGTGACCCCATTTGGGGTTTTCTTGGCAAAGATACTGGAGTGGTTCGCCATTTCCTCTAGCTCATTTTACAGATGAGGAAACTGAGGCTACTAGCATTAAGTGACTTGCCTAGGGTCACACAGCTAATAAGTGTCTTAGACCAGATTTGAACTCAAGTCTTCTTGACTCCAAACCTGGTGTTCTCTCTACTATACCCCCTAGCTGTCACTCTTTCATATGTTGACTCTTCAAATATTTGAAGACATGGCCCCTTGAAGTCTTTCTTTTTTGGACTAAAACATCTTTATTTCCTCCAGCTGATCCTAGAATGGCCTGAACTCAAGGACCTTTAGCATCTTGGCCATCCCTGGATACTCTTTACCTTATCAATGTCATTTCAAAAATATAGCGCCCCAAACTGAGCCCAGTACTTCAGATCTGGCTTCAGCAGGGCAGAGTGCTCTGGGACTCTTTCCCCTTGTTAGTGCCTCTCTTAGCACATCCTAAGATCACGTTAGCTTTCTTGGCTGCCACAGCACACTGTTGAGTCATATTTAGAGAATACCTGAGATACATGATTGGATCCCCACAAGTGCCCAGTGAAATAGGTAGGGCAAGTGTGACCCTTCACTTTACAAATGAGGACTCTGAGACTCAGAACATTTAGGGAAGTTGCCCAAGGAGACTCCACTATGAAATGGCATTGAATTCAAGTTTCCTGACTTCAAATCCACGCGCTCTCTTCGCTCTATTTCCCGGTGCCCTCTCAGTCATTGATTTTCTGGGAACCGGTTTCAAGAATGACTTGTGCCAAAGCATTGTGCAAACCTTGTTTGCATGTACACTCATCATGACGGGTAGTTTAATTGGGGCACAAAGCTCAGGAGCAAGGCAGATAGTGAGAAACTCTTGGGCTCTACTTTCTCCTGGTATAGTTGTTGCTGAAGGAAGTGAAATTATCTGAGTGTATGGAGCATTTAGGTAGAGAGAATGTGAAGAGAAGGCTTAGGCACATTGGAATGCTTGCCAGTGCTGGCCAGAGTGCTGTTGGCAGCTATGGACTGAGGCAAAATCACTTGCAATGAAATACCCTATGCCCCTCTATTTTCTTTCTTTCTTTTCTTTTTTTTTTGGTTAGGCAATGGGGTTAAGTGACTTGCCCAGGATTGCACAGCTAGTAAGTGTCAAGTATCTGAGGCCGAATTTGAACTCAGGTCCTCCGGACTCCAGGCCCAGGGCTCTATCCACTTTGCCAACTAGCTGCACCCTCCCCCTTCCAATTCCCTTTTACAGATGAAGACACTGAGGCTCAGATGGAGGTAAAGAGTCTTGCTCAGTCACTTAACTAGTAAGCAGCAGGACCAGGAACCCAGTCCCTCTTACTCCACATTGGACCCTCTAAATATCATATTCTTTCACCTCTCATGCTATTCCATCAAACCTCTCCCATACATTTTATAGAATTCTAGAATTGACAGCTGGAAGGGACCTTAGAGATCATTGACTTCTATGCCCTCATTAAACAGATGAGAAAATTGAAGACCTGGTGATCTCACAGGTAGTAAGGTTCAGATTCCAGATTCAAACCCTGCTCCATCACTATTTCACTCTAGTGGATTCTTTTGTTTTGTATCATATACATGTACATCTTACCTCTCTCACTAGCTTGTAAATTCTTGAAAGACTGGAATTATGCCTTGCTCTTTTTTTTTTTGTATCTTCCGCAGTAGCTAGCTAAATGTCTTATACAACATTCAGTAAATTTTTATTGAATAGATGAATGAATGAAATAGAAGGAGAAGGCACACATTCCCTATTTGGCATAGACCTGGGAAATCTTTATTTTGAAGGTCAGCGTGAGTGGCATGTGACGTAGATGAGGAAAGAAAATTGGATTTGGATTCCTAGGACTGAGGCTTCGCTCTTGCCTCTGCTATTGGTTTTCTTTTGTTTTTGGTTTTAACCTTAAATGGTGTGTGTATCTATATCTATCTATCTAGCTTTTGTTACTCAATATATCCTTCCCTTTTACAAGGAGCCATCCCTAGTATTGTTCAGCCATTCAGTTGTGTTTGACTCTTCTTGACCCCATGGACCATACTGTCTATGGGATTTTCTAGGCAAAGATATTAGAGTGGTTTGCCATTTCCTTCTCCAATGGATTAAGGCAAGCATAGGTTAAATGATTTGCCCAGGGTCAACATAGTTAGTAAATGTCTGAGGCTGGATTTGAACTCAGGTTTGCCTGACTCCAGGCCCAGCTCTCTATCTGCTGAGCCATCTAGATGCCTCTATCGCTGAGAATAAAAAAAAAAATGTAAAAGCAAGTCAGCAAAATTAACTAACACATTAGTTGAACCTGACAGTCACCAATGTTCCATGGTTATAGTTTTCCCAACCTCTATAGGGAAGGGAGAGAAATATATCTCATCTCTTCTCCAGGGTCAAACTTGATCATTGTAATCATACAGCATTCAGGTTTTTGTTGTTGTTGTTCTTTCTATTACATTGTTCTAATTATACACATTGTTTTCTTGGTTCTTGTTATTTCACTGCATCCATAGTTATTGTTTATTATTTTTTCTTTTTTGGTGAGGCAGTTGTGGTTAGTGACTTGCCCAGGGTCATACAGCTAGTAGGTGTCATGTGTCTGAGGCTGGATTTGAGCCCAGGTCCTCCTGAGTCCAGGGCCGCTGCTTTATCCACTGTGCCACCTAGCTGCCCCTTCATAGATACTGTTTCTTTTTTTTTTTTAATAAACATTTGTTAATGTTTATTATTATCTTTCTTTTTTTTTTCTGGATTAGGCAATGGGGTTAAGTGACTTGCCCAGGGTCACACAGCTAGCAAGTGTTATGTGTCTGAATAGATACTGTTTCTTAACAGAAGACATACATAGTTTGCATTTGTGTCTGCTACTTTTACTTCCTAGTTCTGCAACCTGGGTAAGCCTCTTGACCTCACTGAACCTCAGTTTCCTAATTTATAAAATGGGCACAGTGATACTTTGTTTGTATGTTTATCATGAAGCCAAAAATAAGATGATGCATGTGAATATAAGATGTTTTGTAAATTGTAAAAGGCTGCGTCAATAAGGATTATTCTTCTCTTAAAAAAAAATCAATAAATCAGTGAAACTGAGCTAATCCCAGGACTGGCCCAGAATTGAGGTTTATTGGTAAGAGAACATGGGAGAGTCCTAACTTCCCTTAGCCAGGGTTGGCCTATGTGACAAGGTTCAGGCTTCTCTTGGCAGGTACCTCAAGAGTTGGCTGAGACTTAGTTCTGCAGATAAAAGACCCGAATGGGTGTGGGCTGGCTTTCTTTGGGAGTTTGTTTATTCCCCTGGGCTCACCTTAGCTGCTGAGTAATTTGCAGGCTGTAATCTGTTCATGGAGGAAGTCTTGCAACATGCCCCGAGAGGCTCCCCAGATGTGTACTGATCTCCATGCTGACGTAGGTTGTCTAGGTAAATCTCCCAATTCACCTCCGGGCCACGTCTCCGCCCCATCTCTCTCTCCACACTTCCTTAGAGGCCTGTGTCATGTTATGGGAACCAGGTCATGGGCTCTAGAGAAATGATCCTGTCAGGTGACATAGAACATGAATCAGGCCCCTGAAGAACAAGGAGAGAAATCTGGGCGGGGAGAGAGCTGGAGGGATAATTGGATGATTTATCTGGTCAATAGAGAATCTATTAAACTCCCTCATGGAATTGTGAATCTCAATAATGTGTCATCTCTGCATGGAGTAAGTTCAGGTAATTATGTAGTGCCTTATGGTCAGGAATGACTCACTTTATTACCGTGTGTTTACATGGGGAAATTTATTTCTCACATGTGTGTGCCTTCATAGCAACTACAAATGGTCATTAGTCTGGCTGCCGGTTTATAAAGTCTGCATGCTTCTTTTACAGGGATATGATTTCAAGTGTTATTGGACTCTTCAAAGGATGCATAATGACCCAGTAAAGGGCCTTTCAGATTGGTGATTCGAAAGACCTTTTCAGACAGTGAGCAGATCAACTAGTGTTCCTTGAGCCAGGTGTGGTTCACAAAGGGACTTTCTGCTGGCCTGTGGGCTGATATCTGGTAGGGGCAGAGGGTGTGGGGGTGGGGAGGGAAGACCTCGATTTAGAATCAGTGGAGCTCAGTTTAAGTTCTGGACTTTCATTTACTATCTGTGCCACCTTTGGAAGTAAAGAAAGGAATAAGCATAACAAGCACCTACTTAGTGCTAGGCATGTGCTAAGCACTTTACAAATGTTATCTCATTTGGTCCTCACAACAACCCTGGGAAGTAGATGCTATTATTATCTTCATTTTACAGTTGAGGAAACTGAGTCAGGCAATGGGGGTTATACCCATGCAGACATAATGGTATACTCTCAAAGTACAACCCTTTAATGATTTGTAAGAGATGTGATTTTATCCATCCACCAGTGTGGATCACAGCTCTTCTACAGCTTAGTAAATGGCGTCATGAGTTGCTATGGCTAAATAATTGATCATTGGGCAGCCAGCTTCTCTCAGTAACTCGCTCCTCTGTGCTGAGCTAGACTCGTTCTTGTTGAATGGTCCATTGGGAGGCCTGTCCTGGAACACTTCCCAGCTTGGCAGCAGTCAGCAGAGCTTATGCTCCACAAGCATAGCCTTTGAAAACCCAGGGTTACCTCCAGTGCCATAATGAGGCAT
Source organism: Vombatus ursinus (assembly GCF_900497805.2). Lineage (NCBI taxonomy): Eukaryota > Metazoa > Chordata > Mammalia > Diprotodontia > Vombatidae > Vombatus > Vombatus ursinus. The sequence goes on along the minus strand of NW_020954751.1, from coordinate 4,753,521 downwards.
CAGAAGAGAACTTGAGAAAAGTAGTTTATTTAATAATAAAACACCTGATGTCATTAACAGATTATTAGAGCTAGAAGATATCTTTGAATTCATCTAGTCTAATCTACTCATTTTGTTGTTGTTATGCAGTCATTTCAATTGTGTCCCCCTTTTTGTGTCCCCATTTAGGGTTTTCTTGGCAAAGATACTGGAATGCTTTGCCATTTCCTTCTTCAGCTCATTTGATAGATGAGAAAACTGAGGCCACCAGGGTTAAGTAAACTGCCAGGGTCACATAGCTAATAAGTGTCTGAGGCCAGATTTGAACTCAGGTCTTCCTGACCCCAGGCCTGGCACTCTATCCACTGTACCACCTAGCTGCCCAATCTACTCATTTTATAGATGTGGAAATTGAGTCCCACTGAGAAATTAATTGGACAAGGTCACAGAGAAAGATAGTAACAAAATGGTGACTATAACCCCCACTCTCATGATTTCTGGATCAGTACTCCTCCATCTTCAATATACTGCCTCAATGGGGCAACTAGGTGGTGCAGTGGATAGAGCACCAGGCCTGGAGTCAAGAGGACCTGAGTTCAAATCTGACCTCAGATACTTGACACTTACTGACTCTGGGCAAGTCACTTAACCCCATTGCCTAGCATGTATGTATATATATATGTGTGTATATATACATACATGTGTGTATGTATACATATGTGTGTGTATATATATGTGTGTATGTATACATATATTTATATACTGCCTCAAAAGGTATCTGTTCTAATCAATAAAAGTGGCATCAATCTTCTGATTATTTGTTAATTACATTGAGATGGGTGGGCCATGAGTGTCCTTGCCTCCCCCCCTTTTTAATAATTTTTTTAGTGATATCTTTTATGAAAGGAAGCATCTCATATTGTATAGAGTGCCAACCTTGGAGCCAGGAAGACCTTGGTTTAAGTCTTGCTTCTGATATAATACTGTCTTTGTGACCCTGAGTAAGGTGCTTTAGTATTATTGGCAACTCCCTTAACACTCTAAGTTGCAGAAAAGGTACTGACCTTCTCTGGTAGAGGGAGTTTCCTCATGCTGGAGTTCCTTATAGCAATAAGACCTCTGGTCCAGTCCTTTTCTCTTCTGTTTTTATATCCCTATATTTCCCAATGTATCCCAGGGTATGCTAGGAAATGTTGAACAACTGACTCCCCAAAAATGCATGACATACTTTTAAGTTTAATCTCAATTTCTCTACATTTTCTTCATAATTCTCTTAAGCATAGACAATTGAGGAGACAATACACAAATCCCTAATTTGGTTTGAGGTATGCTTATACTCAAAGTCTAATAATCAGATTTTGGGAGTTGGTATGGCTTGGCTTAAGTATACTCCTGAATGTCTCTTTCCCTTGGATAATATCCAGTTATCTAGCTTTCATTTGATAATCTGCAGTGATAGGGATCCCATTACATCACAAGAGATCATAACATGATGAGATCAGAGATTTACTGTCATAAGTAATCTCAGAGATGTTCTAGTCATGATGAGGAAAACAAGGTCCAGAGACAGTTAAGTGACTTGTCCAACATCACATAGGTAATAAACAGCAAAGTGGAGATTCAGCCAGGTACCCTGACTCCTTGTCTAGTACTGCCCTCCACTCCCAATTCCATTTTCTGTTAAGTCTAATTTTTAGGAAGTTCTTCCTTATATTGAGCCAAAATCTACCTCCACATGATTTCCAATCCCGTCTCTATCAACTTTCATCTTTACAATTCCAGTTTTTTTAGTCTGTCTTACTGTGTAATGATGTCTTCTCAATTGGATGGGATGCCTGCCCGCCATTATCCAAAATAATACTTATGAATCTTTGATTCTCTCTTCACTCTCAGTTTACTCTCCCATCTGTCCCACCTCCCCACCAGCTACCTTGTGCACCTAAAGATGAGTCCTTCCTGAGGCCTGCTGGCTGATTGGTAAATCCCTACCGGAGATTACCATATCTGGAGGAACCCTATCCATGCTATTCTCTTCATCCCCAGCTTACTCTTCCAATTGCTCCATCTCCCTACCTCCTAGACCTTGCCTTACAAGAGCATTCTCTTCCCTCATTCCTCCTCCTTTTCCGGCTCCCCTTTATATTTGTCTTCCTCTGTCAGAATGTAAGTTTCTTAAGAGTAGGGACAGTCTTATTTTCTTATTTTTGTATCCCTAGGGCCTAACACAATGCCTGGTGTACATATATATATATATAACAATAAATGTTCACTCTATCTATCTATCTATCTATCTATCTGTCTGTCTGCCTATCTACTGTATATCTATCTGCCTGCCTGTCTGTCTAATTACTGTTTGTGTCTGTATGCCTGCCTGCTTGCCTGTCTACCTGCCTGTTTACTATCTATTTTTGTCTTCCTGCTTATCTATCTATCTATCTATCTATCTATCTATCTATCTATCTATCTATCTATCTATCTATCTATCTA
>NW_020954751.1:4617700-4751045 GCF_900497805.2 Vombatus ursinus | reverse complement strand
CTATCTATCTATCTATCTATCTATCTATCTATCTATCTATCTATCTAGTATTTATCTATAATTTCCCTAGGGATCTTTGGGGGTGGGGTGGGGATGGAGGAAAATCATTCACATAAGTATGTGTAAAAATGACAATCAGAGAGCCTGAGGCACCTGGAATGATCACTGCTTCCTCTTTTGGCTTGTCTCTGCTTCCACCACCCAACATCCCAGTGTTTAGTGGAGCTATGGGCAGCTCTTAGAGGCACAGATTGGCTCCACCATTTTGCTCCTCTTAATGAAATGCAGGGCAATTAGGGATGTTGAATCTAATCTTCTGAGCAGCATGGCTTATTATGTAGCTATCAGGCTGGTTTGTTGGTGTTATCTGCTGGAGGTTGTAGTTTCTGTGATTAAATGGTAAAAGAGAAATGTAGTTCACGCTGATAAAAGTCGGTGTAATCAGGAATCATCATTGATGCCTGATGGTGCTGTTCAGGGTATATTTTTCCCTTGAAATTTCTTCTTAAAAGACATTGACTTTAAAGAGCCAGAGCAAGAAGAGTGACAGAGATATAATTTCAAAGGGAGCCTAAGGAGAAGCTATGCCAAGCTAAGCAGTAACAGAAGAAAAATGAGGCTGGCATTTCTCCTCCCCCTACCAAGTTAGCCCATCTTATTGCTATCTGTTTGTCCCTAAGCCTGCAGTGGGAGGGAATTGTCCTTTACAAAGACCAATGATTTACAGGGAGATTAGGTCAGGAGGCAACCTGACTTACTGGATAGTGAGCCCACTTTGGAATTAGGAAAACATAGGTTCAGATCTTGCCTCTGACATTAGCTGTGTGACCTTGGGTAAGTCACTTTACCTCTGAGTTTGCTTAGCTGTAAAATGATCACAATAAAAACTGTAGTGACTTTCTGAGAAGCAGCTTGTAGTGTAGTAGATATAGAATTTGACCCTGGGTTCAAGTCTCACCTCTGACACATACTGACTGTGTGAGTTGGGTCAAGTTATTTTACCTCCAGTACCCCATGGCAACTGTCTAATAGGTATAATTTGCAAAACAGTTATCAATCTACATTGGTAGAAGGAGATCCTATAATAACCTTATAAGGTTATTGTGGGGCACATATCAGATAAGCTATGTAAAGTGCTTTGCAAAATGTGAAACTATATTGAACCCTTCAATGTAATCTTATTGATGTTGGTAGTGTTTGCGACAGCCCCAGGCACAGTTCATCCACACCTTCTCATCCTCTGGAATTCTTATCTATCACCTTCTCATAAATCCTCCACAAAACATCTACCCACTCCTTCATTCATTCATTCATTCACTCACTATTTCATTGATTCATTCAACAAGCATTTGGAGAGCTTTTTTGTTTTTCTAAAATTTTTTTAATGTCAGGCAAAATTGGCAGACTGGAAAGAGTAAAGACTTGGAGTTGAGAGACCTAGGTGTGGATACAACTTTGGATACTACTTATTGTTTGTGCTAATGATGAGTTAGTCACCGAATCTCTTAGAACCTCAGTTTCCTCATCTGTCAAATGAAGAGGATAATAACTATCAAACTCATAGTGTAGTGAGGAAAGCACTTTGCAAAATCCAAAAGCTCTATGAATATATTATAGTCCTAATGCTGTCCATCTGTCGTTCCTTACTCTTGCTACATGACTTACTTTTCCAATTTTACATCTCCTAGATGACATTTCTTCTTCTTCTTCTTCTTTACTTCTTTTCTTCTCTTCTCTTCTTCTCTTCTCTTTTCTTCTTCTTCTTCTTCTTCTTCTTCTTCTTCTTCTCCTCCTCCTCCTCCTCCTCCTCCTCCTCCTCCTCCTTCTCCTCCTCCTCCTCCTTCTTTTCTTCTCTTCTTCTTTCTTCCTTACAAGTAATCATTGGAATGGAAGTATACTGTAGCTCATTTCCCCCCAATCTGCACCTCTCCTTTGGTCCTTTGGGTCATCTGAAATTTTGATTCTTCATAGATTATGTTGTTCTATGAGTCACAACCTTTAAACAAAGATGAAAAAACTCTTTCCTTTTTTGTTGGACTAGATGATCTATAAAATTTTTTACAAGTGCTAGCATTTTATGACTTTATGATTTCAAAATTGGTTAAAGGAAGTGGAAATTCTTATCTCCATTTTCAATGAGGAAATGGAGACTCAGAGAAGTTAAATAATATATTTGCCTGAGATCACAAAAGTTAATGACTGGTTTAAGAAAATTAAATAATTTAATTCACATTGATTTTGTGTTTATGTAAATCTGACACATTCTAATAGAGACATCTGTTATAAGGTGGTTTGAATGTAGAGTTGTAGCAGGTTAGAGGTAGATTGGGTCTTACAGATCATTCTAATCCTACTTCTTTATTAAAAAAGCTTTATGGATGCTTTTCATTTTTACATTTTGGTGATTTCTGGACATACTATCTACTCCAGCCACCAGCTAAATTGAATGCTATATTTGAGTATGCACAGTGTACTCTGTCTGGTTTCAAGCCATTTGGAGGCTTGGTGAGATTGCTTCTGGAAATAATACATAATGGAGAGACTCTATCCCCAATTCAGTATCCTAGTTTTCTTCGACAATTTCTTGTCTGTTGACAGAAAGCCTTTTAATTAGCTGCTGGGATAGAACTGAGTGTGCATACAAAAGACACAAACAGAATAAAGCTCTCTCTTGCCCTGGTAACTTTCAAGTGATGAGGAGAAAATGTTGTGAACCTCCAGGTGAGGAGAGAGGTAGCACAAGCATCAGTAGCAGAATTTAGCTGTTACTGTCCAACCACCATGTGGCCATGAATACATGAAGTCTATATTTCTTTTGTCCCTATTGGGTCTGTTCTTTCCTAATCTTAGATGCATGAATACAGGAGATAGAATAGCTCAAATTACAAGCATATGAGCTTTGGAAGGTCACAAGAGTCATTAGAGGTCAAGCAGCCAGAGTTCATAGCTAAGGCCAAGTGAGGAACCAGCTCTGGGAAACAACCTGCTTGACCCAGCTCAGTCATTAATTGACTTGACAGAGAAGATAATGCATCTGAAAGTGCATCACTCAATCTGTTACACAACTACCAGAAACTAGTGGGTAAAATTCTTTGCAGCAACCCATTCTCCTAGGGATCGAGTGGGTGTATGCTTTATTTTGGGGGAAGGTTTTCAGGGTTCAATTCTTTTTCATGTCTTTTCAGTAAATAATCCTTTTTAAAAGCTAATTGTTGTTAATTGGTTAGTTGGTTTAGAGGAGAAATCATTTGGTCAATTGGTTACATGATACTGGAGAGACAGTAACTGCTCAATTGCTATTGAGAGGAATATACCAAATGGGGGCTCATGAGAAATAGTATTAGAAGAATACCCCACGACCCTTCAGTCTTAGTCCTAAGGACTTGGGTGGGAGAAGTAGCAGTAAGCCCTGGAGACCCAGCCTACTAGTATAAGTAGGGAGTAGAGTAGTGACCCCCCAGAGTCTTTATACACTGCATTTATAACAATGACAATAACAGCAAGTTAAACAAAAATAACTAATACAATGACCTTGCCTGACAGTGTATGCAATATTCTGTCTCCTTAATTCCTCATTTCTCTATTGAAAGGAGGAAGATTGCCAAATCCTTTGTGAAGAAACTGAGACCCTTAGAGATGAAATGACTTGCCCTAGGTCATTTAGCTAATTAGTGGCAGAGTTGAGACTAGATCCTGGGTCACCTGTCTTTCAGTCCAGTGCACTTTCTCCCCCTTTTTTTTTTTTAACTTCAAGTCACTCTTTGACCAGTATCCTGGTATTTGGTCATTTTCTGTACTGGGCCCTTACCTTTCCCGGGTTCAACCTTCCCCTTTCAATTTATTATTCTTAGTCCATAATTATTCAAAGATACATTGGATCTTGTTACTGGAGTGATAGTCTTCCTTTGTTCCCATATTCAAGCTATGGGAGCTAGTACTACTCATTACTCCAGACAAAGGTTTAGGCAGATATGACTCCTGAAGGCAGAAGTAGGAAGCTGAGTGAGTTAATGAATTTGTTTCAACCGCTGGACTGGAACACAAAGAATCCTGAAAAAAAAAAGAATGTACCACATAATTTTAATAAAAATTCAAGTCATATGGGAATTAGAACAACTAAGCTGTTTTGAATTGTTTAAAGAATGAATGTTTTATACAATGGGAGCTGTCCTACAATGGAATGGCTTGTTGTAGAAGACAGTGAGCTCCTTGTTGCTGGAAATATTCAGCCTCAAGATAGATGACCATCTGCTAGAGAAGCAACATGCTCTAAGAGAAGGAGCGCTGGGCCTGGAGTTCGGGGAGACCTAGGTTCAAATCTTGGCTGATGATACTTAATGAGCTATGTGAACTTGGACAAATCATGTCCCCACTAGCTTTCCTGACCATTTTCTCATTTGCAGAATTGGATAATAATATCGGTACTACTTATTTCATAGGAGTGTTGTGAAGGAAATTTTTTGTAAACCTTAAAAACACTATAGAATTATGAATTATTATTATTGTGTTGCGGTAGGCAGGAGTCTGGAATAGGACCCACTAAGATCTGTTTCACATTTAAGATCATATGATTCAATACTTGCATCTCTTTAAGGGAGTTAACAAATTTCTTCCTTAGGGAAAATAAACCAAATATGAAAAAGCATTTATTAAATGCTTACTTTGTGACAGGCACTACGTTCAATGGTGGAGATACAAGTACAAGCAAGCAAAACAATACCTTCCCTCAAGGAGTTTACATTCTAATGGGAGAAGACAATACATAAAGGGGAGCTAGAAAAGGAAGAGGCTGACATGATGTGGAGATGCTCAGGAAGTAGCAAAGAGGCTTGGTTTCAGGCAAGATAAGGTGAAATCTCATCTCATGTCTTAGGGGCAGATTCCAAGGTTCTAGTGGGAGGGAGATGAGGATGATGGCTGGTGTGGAGGTGGTATGATGTGTCTATAGCTGAGGAACTAAAGATTCAACGCAGGCCATGAAGAGCCTAGTATGGCTTAATTAAGAACAGGTCATATCAAACTAACTTTTCTTCTCCTTTTTTGATAGTGTCCCTAAACTTGTAGGTCAGGGAATTCTGTAACTACAGCTTACTGAGATTTTTAGCAAAATGTATCGTAAAGTATCTCATGCTATTCTTGTGGAAAAGATGAAGCAATGTGGGCCAGGAAGTAGTACAACTATATGGATTTGGAACTTGTGGAATGACCAGATTCAAAGAGTAATCTTTAATTCTTCAGTGAGAGCTCGGCAGGAAGTCCCCAGTGAAGTCCCATGGCATCTGTTCTAGGGCTTGTAGTTTTATTAGTAACTTGGGTAAAAGTATATGCTTAATCAAATTTCGTTGACAAACATCTGGGAGGGGTAGCTGATATACTGGCTGATGAAGTCAGGATCCAAAATGATATTTACAAGCTAAAATATGGGCTAAATCTAATGAGATGAAATTTAATAGGATTAAATGTAAAGTCAAAAATGGGTTCAAAAATCTGTTTCACAGGGATAAGATTGTAGAAGTATGTTAAGATAGCATTTCATCTGAAAAAGATGTGGGGGTTTTAGTCAGTTGCAAACTGAATTTGAATCAACTGTTTGAAATAGACAAAAATGCTCATTTGATCAGACTACGTTAAAAAAGGCCAAAGTCCCAGGGCTCTCTGGACCAGATGTGTACTGGAGCAAATTTGTACTGGCTTGAGAAAGCCTATTGTTAAATTTTCTGTGTGAACATTTAAACCTCAGAAATTGGCAAACGCTATGAATCAAGGCTTGATTTATTGTTTTGTTGATTGTCTAGGTTTAATAAAGTGATGGAGAAAATGTTAACAATGCAGATTAAATTTAAGAGTGTGTCATGTAGACTTTTTTGGGGGGAGATCTGGTTGTTAAAAGTTTGCCAGCACACTCACGCTCTGGACTCTTCCCTGGTCAGACTCTATCTGGGCTATTGTGTTCACTTCTGAGTGTCACAGTTCAGGAACGACTTCGTCAAGCTGGAAGGGGTACAGAGGAGGGCAACCAAAATGGTGGCAGGCCTTGAGTCAGCCGTATTGTTGAAGGAGGTGGGGATATTTGCCAGGAGAAGAGAAGACTTGTTGGAGACATAATGGTTGTGAAAAATATTTAAAAGGCTGTCATGGGGGAGGGGGATTAGACTTTTTCTATTTGGCCCTGGAGGGCAGACCCAGGAACGATGAATGGAAATTACAAAGGGGTAAATTTAAGTTTGATGTCAGAAAAAGCTGGCTAACAATTATAACTATCCACAAATGCAAATGGGATGCCTCTGGAGGCAGTGGGTTCTCTGTCACTGGGGGTCTTCAAACAGGGACTAGGTAACCATTTATTGGGTATATTGTAATAGGGATTCTTTTGGGGGTATGGGTCAGATGAGACGGTTAGCAAAGTCCCTTCCAACTCTAAAATGGTCTGTGATCCCTGAACCTAAGCACATTGTCTTCCAGATTGGTGCCCTTCTTACTCCCGCATCTAAGTGTGAGAGTGACCAAATGAGCAAGGCTCTAGTGGGCTGGTGGGTGTGAGGAAGGGACTGAGTCAGATATCCCACAATCTGGTTTCCAGCTTTTCTGTTCTTCACCGTGTGAATTTGGGCAGGCTCCCCTACAGGTTACCATGGCACTAATGTTGTGTCAAAACTCGTAGCAGTCAAATTGACTAGGGGAGAGAAAGAATGTTCGGCAGCGGATTGGTGTTTCTATTAAATGGCTCTACACCCTCACTGCATAGCTTGACAGCTGATCGACAGACAGCTGAATGGGTGATGTCAGTACCCCTGCTGTTTCACAGTTCAGTCAGAAGTATTATTATTGTCTGGTAGCCGATGCCCATCAACGTTGCTGACATGGCAATTTAGCAGGAAACCCACAGGCCAGGCATGGAGGATCTCTGTACTTCAGTCTTCATGGGCCCTAATATCAGGGTACTATTGCCTTTCTTCACAAAGGTGCTGTGAGGCTCAATTAATTAAGGTTTATAGGGGAGCAGATGAAAGCAGTTACATAAGGGTAAAGGGTTATTAAGATCTTAGATAATGATATAGGGCCCTCAATATTCTCCCACACAGTCTCTGGAGGGGCCTAAACCCCCTCCTGGAGAAAATGCCTTAATCAGAGTGACTAATGTTGGGAATTTTGGGTTTTATGGCAGACCTTTGGAGAGATACTGTGGGCAAGAGGACCTGCTATTCCCAGAAGATTCCTCCGTGATAGACAACCCTTTGACTTCTGAAGTCTCCTCCAGGTCAATCCTACAATTCTTTCCTACAAAAGCAGGGTTTAATTCTGATGGGATCTCATAGGCTTCAGAAATGGGACAGTAGTGTGACATTGTAGAGTCAGAAAGATCAGGGTTCAAATCTCAATCCTGCCACCTGTGTGATCTTAAAGCAAATCATTTTACTTTTCTGAGCCTCAGTTCCTCATCTGTAAAATGAGGGTAATAGCTGTAGTGCCTGCTCCCCAGGGCGGTTGTGAGCCCTAAAAAAAAGGTAGTGTATGTAAAACATTTTGTAAACTTTAAAAATGCTATGTCAGTTTTAATTATTATTTTTAAGGAGAAATTTTCCCCTCCTTCGTTGTCGTCCTTCCCCCTACAATACATGACCTAAAACAAGTCAGATAAATTCCCAGAATTCCAAGTCACTCAGAAGAGTTTCCAGGGGTAGCACAGAAATTGGGCAAAAGTGTGGGTTCCCTCAAAGGTCACTGGACAAATGCCTGATTACTCTTTGGGGTCTATAACCTTCTTTTTTTTTAAAATCAGAAATCTTGCTTAAAAAAAGTAACATGGGACAGTGGAACAGAGGGAGAGAAGAAACTATTTCAGCAACCATTTAGCTAGGACACAGGGGAGCACAAAAGTCTACTCTCCAGGATGAGGGAGGCAGCAGTCCTGCTGTCATATGACCTGGTCATATCATGTCTAGAGTACTGTGTCTGATTCTGGGCATCACATTTTAGGAAGGACACTAGTGAGTTGTAGTTCAAGTCTGTCTTAAGAAGAGAAAGGAAGAAAGGAAAGAAGGAAGGAAGGAAAAAAGAGGAAAGAAAGGAGAGAGAGGAAGAAAAGAAGGAAAAAAGAAAGAAGGAAGAAAAGAAGGAAGGAAGGGAAAGAAATAAAGAAGGAAAGAAGGGAGGGAGAGAGGAAGAAGGGAAGGAAAAAAGAAGGAAGAAAAGAAAGGAAGAAGAAAAAAAGTAAAGAAGGAAGGAAGGGAGGGAGTGAATGAGTAAGGAAACAAACCTTTATTAAGTACTTACTATGTGCCAGGCACTGTGTTGAGATCAGGAATAGTAAGAGGACCCCAAACTGTCTTGTGGGGATCATGGAAGAGAAGGGGAAGGTTAGCCAGGAGAAGAGAAGATTTAGGGGAAGGGAGAATATGATGTCTGCCTGTCTTGAAGCATTTGAAAGGTTGTCACATGCAAAAATGGTTAGACTTCTCGGATTTGACTTTGGAGGGAAAAACTAGAAATAATGAGTTGAAGTTGCAGGGGGTGAGATTTAGGCCCCCAGGAGTATTCCTAGGCTGGTGCAAAGCTTCGACTTCTTTAGGATAAATTCTATTCCCCAAGTCCTGCTAAGTTGCAGTGATAATGGGTTCAAAGAAAATCACTTCCTCTCTTCATCCATACCTGAGTGTGTCATTGCTATGTGCTTGTAATGAATTGGGGTGTCTCTGGATTTTGGGGGTGATAGGAAATGCTTAGTGCAGTGGCTGGTGCATAGTAGTTGCTTAATAAATGTTTGTTAAATTGAATTGAATAGGACATTGCATGTATTAATCTTGTTTTTCCTGAAGGAAGGGAAGAGGGGATGTGATATCAAGAAGGCTGTGGCAGAAGTGTCTTGGGATCCAATTCAAACTGGCTCCTAAGAACAGATTGCTAAATTTTCAGTGTGAAAATTTACACCCAGGAAATTGGCTAATACTATAAACTGGGCTCCCTTTATTGTTCTGTTGATTATCTAGAATTAAGAAAGTAGTGGAGAAAAATGTTAACAATGCAGATTAAACTTCGAAGTATGTCACGAGTATACTTTTTTGGAGAGAACTGGTTATTAAACATTTGCTCACTGCTGCTGTCTGGTCATGTGAAAGTTGTTTAAGGAGTAAGCAGAGACAACCAGAAAATGGGAGGCTTCCTGATTTGGTGAGGCTTGGTGAGTTTTTTTTTTTTTTTAAATGAGCCAATAGACAGTGGAACCAACCCAGCCAATAGTGTGGTAGGACTGGACTCTCCAGTTTAGGGGGAGTCTGGGTGAAGCAAGGTTATGCTGGTGGTAGCTGTCCTACCAAACTGGCTCCTGAACTTCATGGGGGCAATGACTGACTGTGGACAGAGATTCAGAGAGGAACTACCTATTGGCTGGGCTAGTATTCCTAAAAAGAAGCTTTGTTTAGGGGCAGCTAGGTGGCGCAGTGGATAGAGTACCGGCCCTGAAGTCAGGAGGACCTGAGTTCAAATCTAGCCTCAGACGAAACACTTGCCAGTTACTAGCCGTGTGACCTTACGCAAGTCACTTAACCCCAATTGCCTAAAAAGAAAACAAACAAACAAAAAAAAGAAGCCTTGATTGAGTCACTCCTCTGGTCAATAAACCCCAGTGGTTCTCTGCTACTTCCAGGAGAAAAGCAAATGCTTCTGTTTGACATTTAAAACCTTTCACAACCTGCTTCCAACCCACCTTTCCAAATATTGTTCCCTTTCAGTACACTCTGTAATCTAGCCTAACTGACCTTTTTGCAGCTTCTCACTCACAATTAAGCAAAATCATTGGGTAAGCAGCCAAGTCTGACTATATATACAGCATTCTGCCCTAATAGTCCCTTGCTTCTCTGCTCTGAAGGAAGTGTTTGTTTTCTGTTCTCTGGGATCTGGTTTAGTCTTTTAAGTATTCTGAGTTTAGTTTTCTAAACTTATACATTTGTCATTGTGCATCAACATCATTGTCTTGGTTCTGTTTATTTCACTCTGCATCATACAACTCTCATGCTTTGTTGCTTCCCATTCATTATTTCTTACTGTACAATGAAAGGCAGCATGGTATAGAGAATAGAGGGCTGGCCTTGAAACTAGGAAGACCTGGAGTCGAGTCCTGCCCCTGCCACATCCTGGCCAAGTTACCCTGAGCAAGTCACTTAACCTTTCTCAGCCTCAGTTTCTTCATGAAACAAGCTACCATTTGTACAGCATTTTTAAAATTTTTATTTATTTTTATTTTTTTATTTTTTTGTATAGCATTTTAAAGTTCACAAAGTACTTTACAAATATGATCTCATTTTATCTTCACAATAATCCTATAATGTAGGTGTTAATATTATTCCAATTTTACAGATGAGGAAACTGAGGCAGACAGCAGTTAAGTGACTTGCTCAGGGGTCACACAACTAGGAACTGTCTAATGGATTTGAATGCAAGTCTTCCTGACTCTAGGCGTCTACTCAGTCGACTGTGCCACCTAGCTGCCTCTGAAATATGGACAATCAATTAGTTGTAGGCTTTTTTTTTTAATGAGAAAATATTTGTAAAATGTTTAGCATAGTACCTATCCTGTAGTAGGCACTTAATAGATGCTTATTCCCCTTTCTTCCCCATTTAGTTAAGTCTGGCTAGGCTTTGTTGATTTTACTTCTATCACTTCTCTTGTGTCCATCCCATTTTTTTCCCCAGTCACTCAACCCTCACTCCTTTTCCTGCCCTTATTCATTCTTTTTGTTTGTTTGTTTAAATTTTTATTTTTATGTGGGGAAAAATCAAACATACACTTAACTTAATTTGGTTGTAAGTTCCTTAACTTTTGCCATTTTCAGCTTGGCAATAGGAGCCACTGGATTTGGACCCAGAACATCGCCACCCCAGTGATGACTGATCTCATCCTATCTGTCATTGTAATTGGTCTTGATGGCTTCTACCAGCTTAGTCAGGGCTCCCTTACTTTCAGGGTTAACCTGTGCGAAGGCAATGCTTGTGTAGGTCTTTCTGTGAACTAAGTGACCCAGTCTGAGTTTACCTTTAATAATACAGTAAGGAACCTCCCATTTTCCTGGCACAAGGCAAGTAGGAAAACCACTAGCTCAATGGGGTCCATGAAATCTTCTACAACTAATAGTTCTGGAGAATTGCCTGTGGCAGAGAGGCTAAGTGATTTGTCAAAAGGCATGCACTCATTTTGCCCAGAGTAGAGATTTGAACCCAGGTCATTCTGATTCTTTGAAGCCACCTTTCTATCCACTATATCACATGGCCTCTTGTTTGTCTCATTTTTGTCTTTGTATTCCTCATGAATGGCGCAGTGTACATACATGTGTGTGTCTACCCATATGCACACACATGCACAAATGCACACATTACATGTGTATAGACATGTATATACAGGCATACATATACATGCAATACACATATACACATATAAACTATATATACATGTATCTACATATACATATGCATGTGTGTGTACACACACACACACACATACACTATGTAGTATATTTTCGTTCAGTGTTTTTCAGTCCTGTCCTACTCTTTGTGATCCCATTTGGGGTTTTCTTGGCAAAGACACTGGAGTGGTTTGCCATTTCCTTCTCCAGCTCATTTTACAGATTAGGAAACTTAGGCAAACAGGTTTCAGTGACTTACTCAGGGTTACACAGCTAGTGTCTGAGTATATATATGTATATATACATATATGTGTATCTCTCTCTCTCTGTACTGAACTGATTGTACTCTAGACTGATTTCATCTGAGTAAGGTGTTCCTGGTGAAGAAATTTACTCTGCCAACAGCAGTTAAGCCCCAGACTTGCTTGGGGGCCCTGAGAAGTTCAGTGATTGGCTCAGGGTCATATCAGTAGATATCAGAGGCACTCAGGTCTTCCAGTCTCTAAGGCAGCCCCTCTATACTGTTGAATGATGGCACACAGTAGACACTTAAGTGCTTGTTGAATTGAACTAAAATGGAAATCTTCTTGCTTCTCAGGAGCCACCTATTCTATGTTGGGTTACATAGATATTCAGATAAAAGGTCTTGATCTATATCTTGTCACTGGACCTAGATGGCTCTGGAGGAGAAAGTGGGGCTGGCAATTTTGCACAGCCTTACCTCACTTCAATCCAAGTCACTTACATGTCATGGGCATCACCTCCCTGATGTCATGGTCCTTTTTGAGAATGAAGGTCAAACAACAACAACAATCCTCCTACACCAGTTTTCAATACATACCCTGCAATCCTAAATTGGGCTCAGCTGGGTTTTAGTGATTATCTAATCCAACCTCCATTCATTTCCCACCCAGCTGCATTCCTTTGAAATTCTCCTATGCCGGGTACCTTCTCTCTTCTCCACACCCAGCTCTCCCCCCCCCCCCCCACCTTTTGCTTTCTTTTGTATGTTGTCTTCTCACATGAGAATGCACATTCCTTGAGGGCAGGGACTATCCTGCCTTTTTTTGTATCTGTAGATTTAGCACAGTAGTTAGTAAATGTTTATTGACTAAGCCCCTCACTTTACTAAGCCCCTTTCCCCTGAGGAAACTGAAGCCTAGAGAGATGGGAAATCTTGTCTGAGATCACATATGAAGTTTGTGACAGGGTTAGGACTTGCACCAAAGTCCCAACTGTCACTCCAGTGTGCTTTACTTAATTTTTGTTTAATTGTTTTCATTTTTCAGTTGTTTTAATTGTTTTCAGTTCCGACTCTCTGTAATCCCATTTGGGGTTTTCTTGGCAAAGATACTGGAGTGGTTTGTGATTTCTTTCTCCAGCTCATTTTACAGATGAGGAACATCATACTTGGGTGTCTATTAAAATCAATTACTTTTCACTGGAAAAAAAATAGATAAATTTTTGTTTTAAAAATGCCCTCCCTTCTTCTTAACTTAGTTATCATTGTTGAGAGCACCACCATCCCACAGTCCATAGAGCTTACCACTTAGGTGCCATTCTCAAATCCTTACTCTCTCTCTTCCCCCATATCTAATCTGTTACGAAGGCTTGTCAATTTTTGTTGTTGAGTCATGTCTGACTCTTCATGACCCTGTGGACCACACTGTCCATGAGGTTTTCTTGGCAAAGATACTAGAGTGGTTTGCCATTTTCTTCTCCAGTGAATTAAGGCAAACAGAGGTTAAATGATTTGCCCAGGGTCACACAGCTAGTTAATGTTTGAGGCCAGCACTCTATCCATTGAGCCTCCTAGCTGCCTCTTTTTCTCTTCAAAACAATATCTCTTGAATATGCCCCCTTCTCTCCTCTGCTATTTCCACCACCGTAGTGCACACCCTCATCACCTCATGCCTAGACTATTGCAATAGCCTGCTTGTTGGTCTCTCTGTTATGTGTCCCTCCTCACTTCGGTCCACCCTCCGCTTGGCTGTCAAAGCGACCTTCCTAAGGGATGACCATGTCACCCCTCGCCCCCAATAAGCCTCAGTGGTTCCCTATCACCTCTGAGCCCTTCATAATCTACCCCTTCTTATACCTTATTACAGCACTCCTAACTCTTCCCCTACCCCTTTCCTTTCAGTGACACTGACTTCCTTATTGTTCTTACAGCAAGACACTCATCTCCAGGCTCTGGGCATTTCATTTGCTGTCCCTCTGCCTAAAATACTCTCCCTTTTCATCTTCACCTCCTGGATTCCCTGGCTTCCTTCAAGTCCCAGATAAAATCCCATCTTTTACAGGAAGCTTTTCTCAATGCCCTATAATTTTTGTGCCTTCCTTCTGCTGATTATTTCTAGTTTATCCTGTTTATATCTTGTTTGTACATAGTTGATGGCATGTTTTTTCCCCCATTAGATTGTGGGCTACTTGAGAGTGGGGACAGTCTTTTGCCCTCTTTGGATCTCCAGAGCTTAGCACAGGGCCTAGCATATAGTAGGCACTTAAGAAATGTTATCGACTAACATTGAGGCAATGCCGTGTAGTGGATAGAACACTGGATTTGGAGATAGGCAACTTGATGGCAAATCCTAGCCCTTTCACTTATGATCTATGTGACTTGGGAATGTAATTCAACCTCTTCAGGGCCTTGGTTTCTTCCACTGTAAAATGAAAGGATTAGACTAGGTGTCCCTTACGGTACCTCTCAGTTCTAAATCTATGATGACTGACTGCATTTTGGAATTGAAATTAAAAAAAAAAACCTTTTCTTTTGAAATATTTCCTCTGCACAATTCCCTGAAAGTCTCTTCCTTCTTTGGTCCTCAGTTTCCTCATCTGTAAAATGGGTGGGGATGGCCTAGAGGGTCTCTGAGATTGTGTGAGTCTTAGACGATGTCAGTAGTTCTCCTTGGTTCCAGCCTTTGTCTCACTCTAGCCTCTTTGATTTTTCCACTCACATTCTTTGTGCCTTGCTCACTCGGAATCCTCCTGCTGCTTCTGTCTGTCACATTAACAGTATCAGTAGCTTCCCTGCTACTTCTTCCAGAGAAACATTTGGTTAGTTTAAAACAGATTCACGTCTTGTCATACCAGTTACTGTGACTGCTAAATCCATATTATTTCCCCTCTTAGGGTTTGCATAAGAGCATGTGTGTTTTGAAAAGGATGGCTTCAGGACACAGTGATGTTGCTTGCTCAGTGAGTGTGACTCATTAGGCTTTTCTTCATTGTATGGTAGGTCTTAGAGCCTCTAGGCTGAAAGGAATTTTAGTGGTCATTTGAAATTATTCCTTATCACCTCAGTTGTTAGGGCTTTCTCCCTACAGGAATTTTTCAATTGTTTAGTTGTGCCCATCTCTTTGTGACTCCATTAGGGGTTTTCTTGGCAAAGATACCTGAGTGGTTTGCCATTTCCTCCTCCAGCTCATGTTACAGATGAGGAAACTGAGGCAAACAGGGTTAAATGACTTATCCAGGGTCACACAACTTGTAGGTGTCTGAGGTCAAATTTGAACTCGGGTCTTCCTGATTCTAGGCCTGGTGCTCTATCCACTACACCACCTAGCTGCCCTGTAAATAAATACAGCAATTACCTTCTATTTAATAATCCATGTATATGTCTCACACCTCAATAGAATATAAACTCCTAGAGGGAAGGGATTATTTGATTTCATTGTATTATTAGCATCTAAGCACAGAGCTTGAGCATAACATCTTAAATAGAGAGTTAGAAGTGACCTCAGTCACTTATACCAACTCCCTTCTTCTATACAGGAAGAAACTGAGATCCCAGGGACTTAAGTTGAGTGACCTGCCCAAGGTCACACAATGAGTATTAGAGGCAGAATTTGAATCCAGTTTCTTTGATTCCAAAGCTGATGGTCTTTTTGCCATACCAATATTTTTGTTGACTACAGTCCACCATCCAAATTCTACAGATGAGACAGCTGAGGCCCAAGTAAGCAAAGTGACTTGTCCATTCTGATTATCAGGTGACCTCTGCTCTAATTCTTTGGATTAGACCATAGGGCTATAACATACTTTAGGAAAAAAACACTGATAAAGAAGGTAGCAAAGAGATTGATGAGGAGTCCTAATTACATGCTATTTTAGGATCGAGTGAATGAACTGGGCATGGTTAGCCTGGAGAGGTCGTAGGGTTGACAGAATGGCTATTTTCAAGTGTCCGAAGGGTTGTGATGTGGAAGAGGAATCCAACTCTTTCTGTTTGGTTCCAAGGGTAGGACCAGGACCAATGGGTAGAAGTTAGTCAGTCAGATAATAATTAATCAACCAATAATCAATAAACATTTATTAAGCACCTACTATGTACCAATCACTGTGCTAAGCACAAAACAAAATGGCAAAAGACAGTCCCCATTTTCAAAGAGCTTACAGTCTAATCAGGAAGACAACATGCAAACAACTATGGTTCTTCCTTCCACATCAAAACTTCCCCCATCATGATATATTGCCAATTGGCATGAGAAATTAAATGGGAATTTTTGGGGAGTTTTGCAGAAGCAGTATACATGAAGGCTAGCAGATGACACAGAAAAAGTTGAGAAACTCAGAAATGCATAACATACATGTATGGTATTCTATAATACCAATCTATTTTATCTTTTAATGCCATCCTAATTCAGACTTCTCTGGTACCGAGGGCCAAAAAATTTTATCTGGATTTTCCAGATCATGGGGGTGCCATGTCCCTAACCTCCATGATACAAACAAGATATATACAAACTAAATTGGAGATAATTGATAAAGGGAAGCTTTAGGCCTGATGTAAGGAAAAGCTTCCTCACAATCAGAACTGTACAAATGTGGAACAGGCTGCATTTGGAGGTAGTGGTGGGATGGGGTGACCATATCTGGTGGATAGTCAGCCTCGGAGCTCTCTTCTGACTGACATTCTGTGTTTCAAGCTTTCTCTCTTCAGCAATTCCCTCGACTTTCTTTTTGCACTAATGGAATTTTGGAATACCACTGCTCAGGAGGGCCCTGTGGGTGACCAAGGAACCCTGAGACCCTGGCTGATCTCTGCCAGGCACACTTGGAGTACAAGGTTTTTTATTTCTGTTTTTGTCTTCCTCTTCTTAATCCCATTGGCTCTCGTTTCTCCCCTCAGCTGACAATTTTTCACGTAAATTTGGAGTCTTCAAATGAATCGTCTTTTAATGAGCACGCAGACTAGTTTATTCATTTCCTTCCAACTTTTCAGGCCCATTTTTCTTTCTTTTTGGATGAAACCCTTAGGGTGAGTCCAGTTCCATCAATTCCACTTTGTGAAGGGGCCTAGAGGGTACATCTGAGAACAATTAGCATTTCCTTTGTGAGGAGCTAAAATAAATACGGCTGTGGCAAATTAAAAAAAAAAAAAAGTAGGCAGCCAAGATAGACGTTCATGTTGGAGACTGACAGAAAGCCTGCCTAGGGTAATTACCTTAGAGCTTGGCTTTCCTTGTCGAATGAGGGTAGACTCTAATTATAATTCAGACACTGGGGACAAGAATAACAACACCCTCATCCTAGGCCTCCTGTGTAACAAGGAGGTAGAATCTCAGAACTTGGACTGTTTGAGATGGAAGGGACCTTGGAGATCATTTAACCTCAACCTCTCGTTTCACAAATGAGGAAACTGAGGCCCGGAGGGAGGAAGTAAATATAGACTATGAGAGGAAGTAACAGAATTTCAGAGATGGAAGAGACTTGAGAGATTGCCTTGGAGGATTATAGATCTGTAACTGGGAGGGCACTTAAAGGAAGAATGTGTAATCTAAATCTCATTTTATCGATAAAGAAACTGAGGCAAGTAAAGGTTAAGTGATTGGCCCAGGGTCACACAGCCAGTCAGTGTCTAAGGCTGGATTTGAACTCTAGTGCTCCTGATTCCAAGTTTAGGTCTCTATCCATTGTACCACCAGCTGCCAACGTTAGACTCAAACTGCTTCCTCTGTGAAGCCCATAACCAGAGAAACAGAAACTTGAAAGGGACCTTTGAAGTCATCTAGTCCTGAACATAAATGAACAAAATTTTCTTATTTATCATCCTTGGTGAACAATCATTCAGCCTCTGTTGGGAGGTCTCTAGTGGGAACTCACAACCCCCTGAGACAGCCCATTTTTCTTTTTTGGATAACAGTAATTGCTCTGAATTCTTTTTCCTCTTCTTTTTTTTTTCTTTTAATATTGATCTACCTCTCTACGGCTCCCACCTATTGTTCCTACTTTTACTCTCTAGGGACAATTATTATTATTTTTTTAAAAAAATCAGTTTAACCATAAACTCTGGGAAAAACAAAGTGGATGAAAAAATTGAAAATTACCCACATTGTAACATGCATTGAGAGGGATAGTCAGCTGAGTTAATCTTTTTCAAGAACTTGAGCAGGATGACATCACAGGTGTAATCATTTCAAACTGCTTGCTTTCTCAGAGGGGGTGGGGTGGGAAGGAGGGATAAAATTTGTAATTCAAAATTAAAAAAAAATTTTAAATGATTGTTAAAATTTTTTTACATGTAATTGGAAAATATTTCATGAAATAATTTAAAAAAGATCTTAAGCAGATAGAGATGGGTTCAGAGTTAAAAAGAAGGAAGAAATCTAGTTGGATTGTTTTTGGGAAATGATGTGCTTTCTATGAGCCTAAACCAGTCATTGCTTCAAAAATCAATCAACCAACATTTATTAAGCATCTTCTACATACCAGGCACCGTGCTAAAAGCTAGGGTTACAAAAAGAGGCAAAATGACAGCCCCGGCCCTCAAGGGACTTAAATGAAAGCAAAAAGAAAGATATTCCCTGCCCTCAAGGAGCTAACAGTCTAATGGGGGAGACAACATGCAAACAAATAGAGGCGGTAGATGAGCAATGCCAGGGCAATGTTGGTCCTTGAGAAATAAAAAGAACCAGAGGAACCAGATTTCCAGAGGATTTTACCAGGAGAATTTATGAAGAGATGTGAATGAAAATCCCATAGGATGAGAAGGCGTGGGAGATTTTAATGTTATATCAGTGGAAGACATTCCCACCCTGGTGAGATCACTTACCCAAATGTCTAACTGAAGCCTTTTCACAGCTGGCCAGAACTGGCTCCCTTCAACACAGCCAAACTCCACTTAAGTTATTGTCTAGCAGACCGATTGCAGCAGGCCAGAGTCACTCCAGGGGTATGAATCCCCAGTATCTGAGAGACTGCTTTTTTCATAGCATAGCCAAGTTCATATTACCTTGAGATCTAACCAAATGTTTTATGTTATGGTACTAAGCTTCATGGGGCTGAAAAAGACTGATGGGTAAGTACTTCAAGACACTCTTGTTTACTCCAGACCTGGTATTCCATTATGTTGGGAAACTCCCAGTGTGAAAATTCCTGTCATTGATACAGATTGACCACTTACCAGTGAGTTTCAGTTTTAGTTTATTGCCTGGGACCACTGAATAGCTAGTAAGCTGACCTCAAGACTGGTCCTTTTTCTACTAGAACATACCCCACACACATATGTGCAGGTACAGGTATATGTATGCATATGTGTATATATATGACACACACACATATTTCTACATATGTATTTATGTTGACCCTTTACATTCATGTGTGTGTATACATGCACCCACACATGTACACACACTTACATAAAAATGCCTGCAGTTTTTCTCAGGGTCTTGCCTTTGATTTTTGTTTATTTTTATAGAGAAAAGGCTCACTTTGTTGAGTGAGGCAAACTTTTGCTCAGCCTCTTTTTTCACTTAAGCCACTTCACATAGTGTGAGTTTGGTGAGTGTCCAAGTTGCACAATAATTTGTTAACTGCTCCTCCCCCTTCCACCTTGGCCATATTACGTAACATTCTCCTGAGCTGGTGAGGTAGTTCCCTTTGAAGACTTTTTTCAGTGGCTTCTGCTCAGTACCCAGAATGGATAGCTTCATGCCTGGAGTAGCCCTGAGGCCACCTTGGGTTACACCCTGATTGGGAAAGTGAATTAACTTACTACTCAGGGGCTCTGAGCCTAATCATCCTCTGCCCCATGCCCTGAGCAAGTGTGCCCAGTTTTTATAAGATCCCTTCCGTAGAACTGAAAGCTTTTAAAAGGATTGTGGTATGGTGGGAAGAGTCCTAGTCTTTGAAGTCAGGAGACCTGGCTTCTAATCCCAGCTTTGACCATTAATAGCTGCGGGACCCAGGGCAAGCCATTTTAATTTTAGTTTCCTCAGTGGTAAAATAGAGATAATGAAATTTTCTACCTTGCAGGCTTGTTGTGAGAGAAATATTTGATCAAGCTAAAGTATTATAAAAATAGGTAACTTTGTTAACACAAAGATTTAGATAATAGTAATCTAAAGTAGCTTTTTAAGTGAATATGTGACTTGAGTTTGAGACCACTGGACTGATTGGATGATCTTGGAGGTCCTTTCCAGTTTAAATCTTCTGAGAGGATGTTTGTATCTTCTGCTTCTTGAGAGCACCATGGTATAGAGGGTGGGACCCTGGATCTGGAGTCAGGAAGACTTGGTTTGAAATCCTGTCTCGGACAGTTATTAGCTGGGCATGTCATTTAACCTGTCTTATCCTTATCTTTCCCCTCTGTAAATGGGGGTAACAATAGCACCCATTTTTCAGTGTTGTGAGGATGAAATGGAGATAATATATTTAAAGCACTATATAAATGTCTGATACTATTATTACCAACCAAAAGTTATTTATTAGCACCTGCTATGTGCCAGGTCCAGGGTTAGCCGCTAGGGATATGAAGACAAGAGAGAAACATTCCCTGTCCTTGATGAGTTTACAATCCAGCTGGGGAAGAGAGTGTGCCCCTATGAAGCTATTAGCAAAATAGATATAGGGGGCTGTACCAGCAGCCAGGAAGACCAAGACATGCCTCATGGAGATGATAGAGCTTAAGCAGAGCCTTTAAGGAATGGGATACTGGCAGATGAACATGTTAGCACATTTATGAAAATTCCTGAAGCATTCCATATTTTTGGTTCAGCATCAGAAACAGATTTTATCAGTGAAAATGACATTAAGGGAGAGGCATCTTCTTTAATGGGGAACAGCTAGGTGCTGCAGTGCATAGAGTGCTGGGCCTGGAGTCAGGAACTCATCTTCCTGAGTTCAAATCCGCATTCAGACACTTACTAGCTGTATGACCCTGGGCAAGTCACTTAACCCTGTTTGCCTCAGTTTCCTCATCTATAAAATGAGTTGGAGAAAGATATGGCAAACCACTCCAGCATCTTTGCCAAGAAAACCCCAAATGGGGTCATAAAGAGTTGGACACAAATGAAATAACAGAACAATTTTCTTTAATGTCTGCTTTGTGCCTATCCTAAGGACCCTGGGATCTTTCCATGAGACTTGTAGCTGAAACCCTCCTTATGTGTTGTCTCCCCCATTAGAATGTGAGCTCCCTGAGAGGAGGGCTTGTGTTGCTTTCCTATTTGTTTCCCTAGTGCTTAGCACAGTGCTTTGCATATTGTAAGTGCTTAATAAATGCTTCATTCATTCATTTACTCATTCATTCATTTATTCAAAAGGAACAACCAATAGAGAGGTATGAGCTGCAAGACGGAATGCTGTGTTTGAGGGATGCAAGAATACCAGTGTAAGCTGGACTGCCATGTGAATGGAGGGAAGAAATGTGCTATAAGCCTGGAAAGGTAGATTGGGGCCAAGTTGGGAAGAACTTTAAATGTCAGATAGGGGAGTTTATATTCCTGTGGAAGCCTTCATAGCCTGGTGTAGACATCAGACACTTAATCAATTCTTGTTGAATGAATTAATTACCGGTAAGAATGGGGACAAAAAACATGGCTTGGCATGACTGGTCATGCTTACTCTGCACCTGCTGCCATGTTACAGTATTATCTAATATGTTCAGGCATGGAAAAAAGAGGGTCCCTTTTTGGCTTAGGGCAAAACAAACTCGTTTTTTTAAAAAGTCCAAATAGGCAGATACTCATGTTTTGTGATGTGAATAGTGGCTGGAATATCCCATATGTGTGCAGAAAATGTCTTGCTTAAGGTGCATCCTGATAGTAGTTAACTATTAAGAGGCAGTTCTCAGAACCACAGAATTTCAGATTTGGAAGGGACCCCACAGGGTATCTAGCTGCATCTTAATATGAACAGGAATCTCTTCTATTATATCTCTAATGTTTGATCATCCAATCTTTTCTTGGAGGGCTGCTGATTCAGGAGAATGTATTACCTTCCAAGGCAGTTCATTCCACTGGGCAGTGATGATCAGATGTGAGTAGACTCAGGCATTAGATCAATTGTAGAGGCAGCAGGATTGGAATGTGGAGAAATTCTGAAAACTTGACTTGTTAGGAAGATTTTCCTTATATTGAGCTAAAATCTGGAACCAAACCGATCATGCTGAACTTCTTTTCTATGGGACATGCATGAAAAGTGCTATTATGTAATCACGCCCCACCTTGTCTTATTCTTATGAAGTCTTCTTTTCTTTTGGAGTTACAGAGAAGTTTGATGGATTTAGATTTAGTTTTATGGGAGGAAAATTTTCCTAATGATCAGAGCTGTCCAAAAGTGGAAGGGACTGTATCAGGAGGTATTAGATTCTCCTTCGCTACAAACAAGCAAAAGCTAGATGCCTACTTGTCTGGGATTCGAGGAGGAGGTAAGTTACTAGTTTAGGTATGGGTTGAATTAGATGGTTTCTCAGCTCCTTTTCAGGTCTGATATTCTGTGATTCCCCAGGCTAAACACCCCCTGTTCTTTTCATTGAGCCTCAATTGTCATATTACCCAGTCCTAGAACCCTGAAATATTACAGCAACAAGAAAGTTTAGGCAACTTCTAGCCCATTGCAATCCCCTTCCTTTCACAGGTAAAGTAAATGAGGCCTAGGGAAAGATTAAATACCTAAGATCACATGCTTAAGAAGGCCAGTTACCAGAGGTATAACTAGGGTGGGGAGACTGGGGCTTTCTCCCCAGATGCTGAATTTAGAAGTTGCTGACAGCACATGAAGACTGTTAGCATTGTAGAAACAATAGAGTTTAACGCCTAGTTAGTAAGAATAAGTAATGAAATTAGGTAACTACTAAATGATGGGTTGGAGTAGGCCTTTCTCTCCTCCTCCCCCCTTTCCTCTCTCTTTCCTCTTCCTTTCCCCTTCCTTTACTAGCTAAATGTTTGACTGGCTTTAGGATCAGTTTGTGGTACTTTTCCTGGGTGCCAAAATTCTTTACTATGGATCTGCCAGTTCTGCAGGTATATGGTAGGAAACCAGTGTAGAATAGTGGAAAGCATGCTGGATAGAGAATTAGAAGAGATCTGAGTTCAAACTTTATTTCCAATGGGTGATTAGGAAAAAGTCATTTAAGCTTATTGAGCCTCAGTTTCTTTTTCTGTAAAATGGAGATACAAAAACCTATAGAGATAGGGTGGTTATGAGCATCAGATGAAATATTGTATGTAAAGTACTTTATAAAATATTATTATTTGTATACTCAACTGTGAGAGAACAAAAGGGACTTTCCCAACTGTCTTTCTTTACAAAGTTGGAGAAGCCTGCTATGACAAATATCTGTTTGGATAGACAAAATCAGTTATGTCAGTGGTTATTACTGTATTAGGTACAATTCAATCAGTCATTATTTATTAAACACCTGCATTTTGACACCTACTATGTGTCCAGCTCTTCACTAGGCAGTGGGAAATATAGAAGACATGGTCCTGCCCTTCAGGGAGAAGCATATCATAGTAGAAAGAATACTGGTTTGGGAGCAGGAGCATGCTGAAAAAAATGTGTGTACGACACACTTTTAAATTAAATGTGCATTATTAACATTTTCTCTGTCACTTTAAGTCTAGACAACTAACAAAACAATAAATCAAGCCCTGATTTATAGTGTTTGCCAATTTCTGAGATGTTAAAGCTCATTTTGAAAATTTAACAGAAGGGCCCCCACCCCACCCCAGCTTATGAACAGGCTCTAGCACACCCCTGATTAGGAGGACTCAGGTCCTTAGACTTGAATTTGAATGCTGAATAGCTCTGCTTCTGGCCTTGGAGTTTGGAGGATCTGGGTTCAAATCTTGGTTCCAAGACTCAGTAATTGTGTGACTCTGGGCAAGTCATTTAACCTTATGTTGGACAAATAAATGCACCAACTATGCCATTTTTTAGGAAAGAGACACAGGAGGACTTCTAGCACCTCTCTCACTAGCAGGTTGGCTTTTGATCTGGTCAGACTGGAAGACAGGCATGGAGTCCTAATAAGGGGTTAAGTAAGCTTACTTTATTCTGGTCTAGTCTTTTCAAAAGGAGTTTGCTGATAATGGGAGCTCCAACTACTACAGCATTTCCTAACAACCCCTCTAGCAACGGCCATCGTGAAGTGGGAGGGGGGGCAACTACCTGTGTCTCAATGGGGTCAGTGGAGACCAGCACCACTTGTGCACTCCCCTAAATCTCCTCAAGCCTCAATGGGGGCCTGTTGAGGCAAACACACAGATTCCCCCTTCCAAGCCTTGACGGGGCCGATCAAGGCACGCACAGCATTCAGCCTGCACATTCACCCCTGTAGGGGTCCCCAGTCACTGACCAGTGCCCACTTGCTTTATAGGACAACAGACAAAGATGGTACATTGCCAGCAATAGCCTCATAATTTTACATCACTTCATCTCTATATCTACTGCACAAGCGTGGTAGAAACTGTTTTGAACCATCATCATGAGAACTCATATCTAACATCTGGGAGGTAGAGATTGTTTTGGCTATGGATCCTGAGAAGAAAACTCGAAGAAAGAATAACAAAAAATCCACTTTATACACACTAAGATTACTTTCCTTACACCTTATTAGGTCTTGGTTTCCTCATTTATAAAATGATACGGTTGGACTTTAAAACTTCCAAAATCCATTCTTTCTGTCTCTAAATCCATCCTTTTCTTGTTCTGAATACGTCACATGTATTCTGTAAATTCCAGTCACCGGGGCCCAATTAGAGAAGAGTCCTGTGTTCTCTTAGCAAGGGAGTAGGATGCACGTCTACCTCCACACCTCCACAGGAGGGGCCCTTCAGACCCCAGGGAGGGGCCTGAAGAAAGGCAGGAAGAAGGAAGGAAGAGAGATTCAGAGCAAAGTGTAACATGCCAAGATCTCATTCTCCAGAGAGACAAAGATACAACTGTCTGTCAATCAGTAGAAGAAGGGTTGCCAGGCCTCAAGTGATGCTCTTGGAGCCGTGGCATGAGAAGAAAGGGCCTGATGAGTCTTCAAAAGGCCTGCCCTTAGGTTTGGCATTTAGGTTCTGCCAGATTCTCATCACTTCCTAGTGAACTCCTGGAGTCCTGTACACAACTTGGCAGCTTATGACCCCACCCCCACACTGAGGCTGGGTGCCAACAGTACTTAGATTGTAAGCTCTTATAGGACTGGACTGTCTTGTATCTCCAGCACTTTGCACAGAGTTTGGTACCTAGTAGGTACTTAATTAATGTTTATTGATTGATTGATAGGTTAGCCTAAGGAAACTCAACAATTTGGGCCACAATGGGAAGGGGGAGTGGGGATAGAAAGGGGCTTTTGTAAGCAAGAGATAGGGTCTCAGTTGGGTATGCTGGTGTGGGGGGAATGTACCCATGACACACTTTTTAGTTTACTCTGCATTATAAACATTTTATTTCCATCATTTACTTAAGTCTAGACAGTCAACAAAACAATAAATCAAGTTCTGATTTGTAATGCTTACTGATTTCCGAGGTGTAAATGCTCACACTGAAAATTTAACATTCATCCCTTGGGAGTCTGGCTCCAGGACACCCTTGCCAGAGGTGTCCATGGTTATTTTCTCATCCCTGATTTCACAGGCAGGGAAGTACCCATTAATGAGGTTGCCTGGGGTATAGAAAGTTCTAGCATGGAAAGTTTCTGGCCTCAAAATTTCCTGAAAAGGGAGGAGTGCCATTCAGAAAACGGGTATATGTCTAGAACAGGTTTAACCTGTTGCACACCAGGATATATGGAGTTTAAAGATATATACCTTCCCCTCTAAAAAAAAAAAAAAAAAAAAACAACTCCCCCAGACAAAAACTAGAGGCCTTTTTGATTATCAGAGAAAAGTAGGTAAGATTTGGGTAGGTGTTAAAAAAAAAGGGCAAGGAGAGAAAGGTATTCCAGGTGTGGTAGTCATCAGGAACAAAGGAATGCAGAGCTCTGCTTCCTGAAGTGATGATTCCCACTGGAGGTATTCAAACAGGCCACTTCTTGGGCCACTTGTCTCCCAACTATGTTCACTCAGCTACCAAAGAGATTTTCCTAAAGCACAGGTCTGACCATGTCACTCTGCTATCAATGCACTCCAGTGGCTTCCTATGGTTTTGAGGGTCAAATACAAACTCCTTGGTCTGGCGTTCAAAATCTTCACATCCTGGCTCCAACCTACCTTTCCATCTTTATTTTTCCTCTCCATAATCTCTACAGTCTAGCCAAAGTGGCTTCCCTACTGTGACTTTTTGGTGACTAGAATGCAAACCTTCCTCCCCTCTCAGAATTCCTAGTTTCCTTCAAAGCACAGGTGAAATGATTTGCCACCTTTTACATGAAGCTTTTTTATTCTCTCCCACACTCCCGTCCCCCCACAAATTATCCTATATTTATGTATTTATTTTGCATACCTTCTGTTTTTATTTTCTATGCCAGGGAAAGAAGTCTGGTGGGGTGCTACATGTATGCCAACATTCCCCTACTCCCCATAGAATGTAAGTTCCCTAAGGGTAGGTACTTTTTTTCTTTTGTCTTTGTTCAGTGTCTCCAATTCCTAGCACACTACCCGACATACAGTAGGTACTTAATAAAGTCTCGCTGATGGATTGTCCCATTGGGGGTGTTGTAGAGGAAATGCATGCTTCGGGTAGAGTTTGAACTTCATAAACTCTAAGGTTCTCTCTACTTCTAGGATACTGTGTTCCTCTGGTTCTACGAGGCACCAAGGTCTTCGCTTGTATCACTTACATTCCAACACCTGGGTTTTGAACATAACCTCCTGCTTTCCTTCTCGAGTGAACATCGATTCTACAGCCTTGAGGGGCTCCCTGGGGGAACCCTCTCATGTCTGAGCTTTCCTAGGTCTTCCATTTGGAACCGAAATCTCCAACCAGGTTCCGAGCCTTGTACTTACATACATGACTTGGGACCTCTTTTTCTCTGCCAGGGGCTCAGTTCAATTCTTGGGTGCCAGTTACATTGGACATCCATCCTTCTCAATGTTAGGGATCTGTCTCACTTCACCCTAGGCTTTGGAAAGGCTTTGAACCCCAAGAGATAGGAGCTGCACTGGCTGGAGAAATCTCGGAACAAAGTCCACCCTCCCAGGGGCTCCTTGTTCCCCATGCATCAGGGGTTTGCCAGCCCCTTGCTAATTGGCTGTATTTGAAGGAAGGCAATGTTCAAAGGAGCAGAGACAATTAAATCTGAAAATGATCACCTGGGATTAAAGGGGATTTAAAGGGTAATTGCTTTATAACAAGCCACAGAGCTGCAAATGACAGTCACAGGGTGGGAGGGAGGGCTGGTGGGATTGGGCAGAATTGTATCGAACACTTATTTATTTTTATGGGGCCTTTTTAATCATTAGGACTTGGCAAAGCTATACTCTTTTCCAAATACTCTGGGTTTGGGCAACTGCCGGGGACTTATCTGCCAACAGCAATTACTTGTCTACTTGGAAACTATGGCGACGCAAAAAACAGAGGCACCATTTATCAGCACCCTGGATGAATTCTTTTATGGCCTGGGTCATGATAATACCCCCCATTTGTATGGCATTTTAAAAGTTTTTGACGTGCTTTCAGGTCTATTCTCTCCTCCTTGGCCTCAGAAGAGCCCTGGCAGGTGGATAAGGCTGGTGATCATAGACTCATGGGTTTAGATACATAAGGGAACTTACAGGCCATTTAGTTTAATCCTACAGAAAGGGAAACTGAGGCAGTAACAAAATAAAAAAAATAACAAAATAAGAGGCACTATGCTGTTTTGAGAAGAGTGCTCAGTTTGGAGTCAGAAGACAAGCTAGGTTCAGATTCCTGTTCTTAAAACTGCAAAGTGCTATACTGATGTGTGGTAGTGCAAGTGTCCCTGGGAGAGATAATGTCAAGATCAGAGGAGATAGGATTAGAGCTGGAAGGGACTTTACAACAAATGATAATAGAGCACCTTACGTGTATAAGAGCTGGGCTTTGAATATGGCAGGTCCTTTGTATCTATATCCAGAACTCTTTCCACTCCACTATTACTTATAATTTTATTCCTATATTACAGTTAAGGAAACTGAGTCCCAGGGAGGTGGAGGGACTTGCCCACAGTTACGCAGGTACTATACAACAAGCAGTCAAGCGACTTGTAGGGTGTAGTGGGAAGAACACTAGCCTTGGAGTCCAGAGGCTTGAGTTCAAATTGATTCTAACCTTTACAAACTGTGCGGGACCTTGGGCAAGTCACCACTTCTCAGAGGTTTGGCTTCCTCATCTGTCAAATGGGGATAATAATATCTGTATTATCAACCTTATTGGGTCTTAAGGGAAGCATGTTGTTAGCCTTCTAGTGCATAATAAATATGAACTGTTATTGTTCTCAATTCCCAGTTTGTGTGTGCTTCCTCTATAGGACCTTGTGGCAGCTAGGTTGTATAGGAGATAGAGTGCCAGAGTTGGTGTTAGGAAGACTGAGATCAAATCCTGTCCCAGACACTTACTAGCTCTGTGACCTTGGGCAAGTCACTTAACAACAATAACAACAACAACGACAGTGCCTTTTCTACAGAGTTATGAAGATTGAATCTGATCACATATGTCAAAAGCTTTATGAATCTTAAAGTGTTATATGAATAAAAGTCAGAATCACTAATGCCGATATAGGATAAAAATGCTAAAAGTGTAGTAGCTGATGGACAGACAGAAATTGGCATTCATTTACTAATTAGAAGTTTAAATAATAATTAGAAGTTTAAACAATGAGCCAAGAATACAAAGCAGACAGGAGAAGTATTGCATATAATAAGATTGTCACTAGCTTCCCCTTTTACCAATAAATATTTCCAAAGTACTGATGATTCCCAAGGCCATCCTACATTATAAGAAACCACAATCAAATAATAAGACTTGATATTTACTTAGATTTCTGGTTTCCACTTGACATGAGATCAACTCAGTTGATCTTCATAATAATCTGGGGAAATAGGGAGGGCAGTTATTGGTGTTCCCATTTTGCAGGTGAGCAGACTAAGACTTGGGGAGGTGAACTGACTTTTCCTGGGACAGACAACTAATATGTGACAGAGCTGGGACTCAGGTCTTTTGAATGTGGCCCACCATACTGGGCCTTGTTCCATTGCTTAAGAAAGCAAGTGAAGTTTAGTTCTTTCTTAGACCTAGCCTTCAGCAATCCTGTGAAGTAGGTGAAGTTTGTCTTCAGCGTCCACTCAAACTCTTTCGTTGACCCCCTTTCTCATCTTGGTGAATCCCTTCATAAGCATTCAATGCTCTCAGGTGGTCTCTAGGTTCTTTCAGTTCTCTTCTGTATTTTCTGGTAATGTCTGTGCCCTGGTTCCTTCCAAGAAGGGTTGAGGGATGTGGAGTCAGGAGACATGGTGTTACCATCCAGAGGAGGGCAACTGAGGAGCATGAAAAACCTTGAGATCATGCCATGTGATGACTGTTAGAAGGAACTAGGAATGTTTAACTTGGAAAAAGAGAATTTGAAGAGTAGTCATGTGAAGAAGGGGTTAATTTTGTTCTGCTTAGTTCCAGAAGACAGAATGGGCAGCAATGGGTAGAAGTGGCAAATAAACAAATTTAGACTTGACATAAGGATATAAGTGCCGGGCTGTGTGACTTTGGGCAAGTCACTTAACCCTGTTTGCTTCAGTTTCCTCATCTGTAGCATGAGCTGGAGGAGGAAATGGCAAACCACTCCAGTATCTTTTCCCAGAAAACCCCAAATGGGATCATTAAGAGTTGGACATGACTGAATGACTGAACAATAAGAAGGAAAAATTTCCTAACTTCTAGAAGCATCCAAAAGGAGATGGGCTGCCTGTTAGGTTCTCACTCATTGGATGTCTTCAAACACAGGTTGGACAAGCAGCCTGTGTTGTAGTAGGGATGATTTTTCAGGTATGGATTGGTCTGAATGTAACCTGAGTTCTCTTCTGACTCTGGAATTTAGTGATTCCCTGACTGTAGTTTGAATCCTGACTTTGACATTTAATGGCTTTGTGAGGGAAGCCAAGTCCCTTTACTTCCCTGAGATGCAGTTTCCTCATCTATAAAATGGGCATAATAATCCTTGAAATATCTATCTCAGAGGTCTGATAGCAGGGCGAATAGATAGGAGGGGTTAGATGTGAGAAAGATTGTGTAGGTAGAATCAGCAAGACTTTGCAATTGACTGAATATTGAGGGAAGGTACAAGAGAGGGAAATATCAAAGGGGTTTTGAGTCTGGGTGATTGGAAAGATAATGGTGTCCTACGAAGAAATAGGGACCTAGAAGTGGAGGATGAAGGGTGAGGGAGGTTTTGGAGAGAAGATGATGAGTTCAGTTTTCAGCAAGTTTGGGATGGCAGCAGGACAACTATATGAAGATATTCAGCAGGCAGCTGGGATATGAAACTGGAACTCAGGCGTCAGATTGGGGCTAGATATATTTGCAGAGAGGTAATACTTGGAACCATAGGAATAGATACGCTTGTCAAGAGTGAAATTGTAGAGAGGGAAAATAGTAGGTGCTTAGAACAAAGCCCATTTCCTCTTTGTCTATCCAAATCCTTCAAGACTTAGATCAAATGCTACTTCTTCCTAGAAGCCTTGTAATTCCAGTGTAACTCCAGTTACACTGATTTTTCAGTTCTTTAAACGGTTGAACTTCTTCCTATTGCTACCTGACTTGGCACTTGCAGAAGTAGTTCATATATGGATTCTACTTTATATCTCTCTCTAACCCACCAATAGTACCTCAGCCTCCTCAAACCTGGCTTGTACAATCTGGTCACTGCACGGGGCTAATAATCAGTAATCACCCTCTAACTTCTTTTTTCCATATTGCCTCTAGTATCCCTTGGTCAGAGATGGGGTTTGAGTGTGAAATTTTACTGTTAGTCTCCAGGAGCCTCTATTATATTTTCCCCCTTTCTTAATATGGCTCTGTGAATTTACCAATACTTATTGCTTTTGGCTAGGAGCCATGGCTGGTCTCAGGACCCCCTCTACTTAGCAATTCCTTGTTTTTGTTTTGTTTTTTGGTGAGGTAATTGGGGTTAAGTGACTTGCCCAGGGTCACACAGCTAGTAAGTGTCAAAGTGTCAAGTATCTGAGACTGGATTTGAACTCAGGTTCTCCTGACTCCAAGGCCAGAGCTCTACTCACTGCCCTACCTAGCTGCCCCTTAGCAATTCCTTGGAACTTCCACCCCTCACCTCCAACCCATTGTACAGCAATTATATTTTTCTTATATGGTAATCTTGTGTATTTTCTTTCTTTCTTTCTTTCTTTCTTTCTTTCTTTCTTTCTTCCTTCCTTCCTTCCTTCCTTCCTTCCTTCCTTCCTTCCTTCCTTCCTTCCTTCCTTCCTTCCTTCCTTTCTTTCTTTCTTTCTTTCTTTCTTTCTTTCTTTCTTCAAGGCAATTGGGGTTAAGTGACTTGCCCAGGGTCACACAACTAGTGTCAAGTGTCTGGTCTGAGACTGGATTTGAACTCAGGTCCTCCTGACTCCAGGGCCGGTGCTCTATACACTTCGCCACCTAGCTGCCCCTATTTTTTCTTTTTAAAATTAACATTTTATTGGTGACTTTTATTTTTATATCATAGTCATTCCTAGTATACTACCTCTACCCAGCCCATGAACCTTCCCTTGAAACAGAGAAAGTTAAACAAAACCAGTGAACGCAGCAATTACATTTGGTGGTGTTTTCACCATTCTGCATTCATAGTTCCCACTCTCTCTAAGGAGAGAGGAATGCACATTTCTTTATCTTTTTTCTGGGCCAACATTGAACATTTTAATGTGTAATTATTTTTTTAAAAGCGATCTCATGACAGGGAGGCAGCATAGATGCAAATACAATAAAACTTTTCCCCAATTCCAGTTGTTTGTACTCTTTCCCCAAATTACTTTGTGTTAACTTTGTGTGCGTTGCTTTCTTTCTTTTTTTTAGGCAGTTGGGATTAAGTGACTTGCCTAGGGTCACACAGCTAGGAAGTGTCAAGTGTTTGGTCTGAGGTTGGATTTGAACTCAGGTCCTTCTGACTTCAGGGCAGGTGCTTTATCCACTGCACCACCTAGCTGCCCTCATCTCTTATGTACTTATCTATGTACATATTGTTTTCCATGACTAGCATGTAAGCTTTTTGAGGGCAGACCTGGCTTCATGTTTGTCTTTGTATCACCAATGCCTACCACAGAATAGGAGCTTATTAGTTTCTTGTTGAATTGTATTGAATTGGTCCCTGTTTGTTCCTATTTTGTCTCTTAGACATTTGCTCCCCTGGGTCCTCCCCAACCCCTCCTTTGAGAACAGGGTCTATGGACCATTTATGTAAGATGGAACTGACCTAGCTTATTCTAGCTAGTTTCTTTTGAGGCAAATGGAGGCAAACATTGGACATATTTGGGGGACGATGGTTGTTGTTGTTAGTCCTTCACGTTTGAAGAGGACCAAATACATCACTGGATGTGCATGAATTGGATTTAAGTGAGGTAGAGTTGCACAAAGTCCTCAGCCTTATTCTGTCTTCCAGAGTCATCAAAGTCCACTGGCAAGACAAAAGTCCAGACAATTGGCGATGGCCTGGGGTGCAATGATTGACCTTGGTGTCTACTTCAGCTGCCATCATGGCATGTTGAAACACGTTGTTCTCATCTGTCCATTCTATTGTGGGGTAGTCTTCCCATGCTTGGGTAGATGGCCCCCTAACTCACTGATGGGTTTGAGGCTTATCAGTTACCCTCAGTCTGTTTTATCCTGTCTGAGACAGTTTTAACCGGGCATGTGAAGTATGAGATAAGCTGTAAAGGTATACAGGAATCTTACCATGGAGGACTATTAATGCCAGCATCAAGATTTTAAACTTGATTTGAAAGGCAATAGGGAGCCAATGAAGGTTCTTGAGGTGAAAAGGGAATATACAGCCTGGAAAGCTTCCTGAAACTAGAAACAAACCTGAAACTAGATTTGGACCTCAAAGACCTAGGTTTGACTTCCAGGTTTTTAATTTATTACCTATATGAGTTTGGTCAAATCACTTAACTTCCTTATTTTCCTAATCTGTAATATAAAGGAGTTGGTCTAGATGATACCAAACATCCCTTCCAGGTCTAAATCTGTGATCTCATGGTTTGATCTGTGCATTAGGAAGATTTATCTGGCAGTGGGATATAGGATGGGTTGGAGCACGGAGTGACTAGAGGCAGAGACATCAGAGGAGCTTATTGCTGCAGTTCAGATAGGAGATAATGAGATAGTTAGGCTGGGAATGGAAAGGAGGGAACAGATGCAAGAGTTTTTTCTTAGGTGGAATACTGATTGGATATAGTAGGGGAGGAAAGAAGGAACTGATTCTCAGAGATGACAACTGAGCTTATAATTATGGGTGATTAGTAGTACAATGCATAAATTGCTGGGCTTGAAATCAGGAGGACTCATCTTCTTGAATTCAAATCTGGTCTCAGACACTAGCTGTGTGACCCTGGGCAAGTCACATGACTCTGTTTGCCTCAGTTTCTTCATTTTTAAAATGAGCTGGAGAAGGAAATGACAAAACACTCCAGTACCTTTGTCAAGAAAACCCCAAATGGGATCATGAAGAACTGGACATGACTGAAAAATTACTGAACAGCAAAGGAAAGGAAAGGTGCCACTAACAGAATGACTGAAAGGCAGATTGTTAACCACAGAATGGGGTTCTAGAGAGTATGATGAAAGGAAAGGGTGGAGCAGAATAAGGGCTCAGGAAGGGTAGGTCTGAGGTGAATGGGAATAGACAAAACGAGTAAGGGTTTTCACCCAGGCACCTACAACCCTGACAGAAATTGGAGGAAAGATGTAGGCATTTGTTAGCTAAGACAGGCAAGAGTCCCAATTAGCTTCCCACTTTTGAAATCATAGGATCATAGATTTTTTAGTTGGAAGGGACTTTAGAGGCCATCATGTTTAACTCCCTTGTTTTATAGATGAAGACACTGAGATGTGAGCAGGAAGAGTAAGTTAAGTGACTTGTCCTGGGTTAGACAGTGTCTGAGTAATAAGTGTCTGAGGCAGGATTTGAACTCAGTTCTTCCTTACTCCTAGTCCAGTGCCCTGTCCACTATGCCATGCTGCCTGTGATTGATCCTCATGACAGAGTGCTGCAACTATTGCTTCTTTCTCAAGAACCAGGGAAGAATGGAGATGAAGTTGGTCATCTGGGTCTATGAATATTTGGTGATCAGATCCCCAGGTGTGTAACTGAACCCAATTCAGCTCTACTTTCTTTACTTCATCCGACAATAGTGGGGGATGATGCATAGTCATTGGCTCAGTGGTCACAGATCTGGAAGGAATCTTAGAGGCAATTGTAGTCAAACTGAGGCCCAGAGAAGTTAAGAGACTTGATCAGTGTCACACAGGTGACAGAGTGGCAGAGCTGGTTTTGAAACTAGGTTCTCTGACTCCAAATCCAGAAGATTCTTTGAATATGGATTCTGGGCCCACATTTGGGTTTGATTATCTGATCCTGCATAGGGTTGTGATTGTGAGAATCCTGGCGGGGCTAAGTAAAGCAGGGCAGAATTGGACCAGGCTTCCAAAGTCATGCCCTGGGTGCTCCATCCATAGATTCTCCACCTATAGATTCAGCCAGCATTTCTGGCTGATCTAGGGCATAGCAAATTCAGCTACCACATGGTTTTAGAGCAAGAAGCCTTCCAATTTGAGTTCAGAATTAGAGCTGCAGAGCTATAACTAGGGCTGTGTGATGGAGGCTTTGCCCCTAACTGAGAAGGTTCCTTCCCTATCTGTTCTGTCTGGTCTCTCACATACAATACAATACACACACAGAGATAATTTTTGACTTGTGATTTCATTGGTAGAGGAAAGTCTGGAAGAGGAAACTCCCTCTACCGATTCTATCAGCACAGTCTTTGCAACACAGTGTTAGAGAGTTGCTTGGGGGCACTGAAAAGTTAGGTGATTTGCACCCCCCCATTCCCCCCCCCCCCAGATACCCAGTATATGTCAGAGATAGGACCTGAGTCCAGGCCTTCCTGGCACAGATCTTGGATCTTTAGCTACTATCCCCTCCTCTGTCTCTTTCATCTCACCTTCATGTCTTCTCTGTCTGTCTGTCTGTCTGTCTCTCTCCATCTCCACATCCATCATCTCTATCTTTGTCTCTTATCTACCTCTTTTTTCTGTCTATATCTCTTATCTGACTCTTTCTCTATTTCTATCTCTTTTCTGTTTTTATCTGTATCTCTCTTATCTACATTTCCTCTTCTATTATCTTTATCTCTAGTCTGTCTCTTCTATCTCCATCCCCACCTCTATAACTCTGTCTCTATCATCTATTATCTCTCCCTCTTTTTCTGTCACTATCTCTAGCTTCATCTATCTTTATCTCTATCTTTATCTCTCTATCACCACATGTCTTTGTTTTTATCTCTCTCTATCTCTGTCTCTATCTCTGTTTCTGTCTTTATCTGTCTATCTCTATCTCTGTCTCTGTCTCTGTCTGTCTCCATTTCTATCATCTCTATCTCTATCATCCCTTATCTCTATGATTTGCAGGTAAATTCATCTTAGTTTCTGATCAGCTTTAGAAAACTTTCCTTTTCTATAGGGCTACCGTCAAAGTATTCTATCCCAAACATTTACAGCCCCTGCCCCAACCTCCCCCCAACAGTGTAAGCCAGATCCTTCTCAATGCTGCTGCTGCTTGTGCTGCAGATGCTAATTTAGGACTCCTGTTTTCACCCCTGACTTGAATCTCTTCAATCTGATTTGTAGCTTTGCACAGCCTTTCTTCCCAGCACAAAGCTAAGAGGGAGTGTTAACTGGGATTTCACACATCTCCTGCCCCCTCTTGACGTTCCCCATATTTCCTGTTTTATTTTCAGCTTGTCGGGCAGACTGCGGGTGTTTTTGCGATCTGGATGGGTAAACACTCATTTTACCCGAGATGAAGTGCAGGATGCCCTTTTAAGAATCGAACCATTATGCTGATACCTCTGGATGGCAAATAGGGGAAGCTGAAACCTTCTCAGGGTGCAGACTGAGCTTTGTTCCCAGCGGATAAACTGTTAGGGGAAATAAACATTCTAGTCGACTCATTAGCATGATCTTAAGAATTAATGACTTGATTGATGTTTTAAGTTTCTCTGTCATTTTCTATAACTGATAAAGTATTAAATGGAGGAGATAAAGAAGAGAAATCATGACATAACATACATTATTTAGGTGGTTTTTCATGGTGTCTACACATTCACACATATGCACTTGTACGTACACACTCTCACTGACACCCACCCTCACACTCACATAGCCTATTCATCAACATTCATCTTTTGAATGGTATTCGAAGCCCAAAGCCCTCCAAGATATGGAATTAATTTCATAGCAGGTGATTCTTTATATTTTGTATAAGCCATCTGTCCTCTTTTAGATTATCTCTCTGCAGTTACAATAATTAATCATTCCTGGGGCTGGCTTAACTGGGAATCTCTCTCCTGTCAGAAAGATGGGCAGATGGAATGCTGTTAACTGTGTGAACTGAAATATTTGCTTTAAGGCAATGTCTCTGTGAGACAGGTGCATCGAAGAAGTAAGCATGTGACAAATGCCTGTTAAGTGCCTATTATGTGGCAGGCAGTATGCTAGGCACCAGGGATACAAAGACAAAATGGAAAATCTCTGCTCTCAAGGAGCTTATATTCCACTGGGGGATGCAATATGTAAGTAGATTAGTATGTACATGATAATTAAAAAATAATTAACATAAAGCCTTTTTACATTCAGTCCAATTCTCCAGACTGTCAAGATCTTTGATGTATTGGCTAAATCACATATCTTGTATCAAAGAAGTAAGTGGTGAACTCCCAAAAAGTCAGAAATCCTTCATCCCAGAGTCTAGAAAACCCTCACTTCCTCCATTTTAATGGGTGTTTTCCCATCAATAATGATGATGATGAAAAGACAATAGTTACTATGACAATGATAACATCATTGACATCGAGGCAGTATGGAGTAGTGGAGAGACTGCTGAATTTGGAGTTGGGAAGACCTGGATTCAAATTCCTCTCTGGCAATGTGTTACTGTGGACAATGCACTGAGATTCTCAGGGCCTCAGTTTCCTCATCTGTAAGATGTGAATAATAATAATAATAATAATTATAATATACATAATACCTACCTCATGGGATTGTTATGAAGCTCAGATGAGCTAAAGTACATAAATACTTTGCATGTTTATAATAAAATATATAGTATTAATAGCTAGCATTTATATGGTACTTCAAGGTATGCAATGTTTCTCAACTATTATATCATTTGATCCTCATAAGTGGCCTGGGAGGTAGGTGCTACTATTAACCTCCATTTTTTTTTTATAGTTGAGGAAACTGAAGTAGGGAGAGTTTAAATGACTTGTCCAGGGTCACATGGCTAATAAGCATCTGAGGATGCATTTGAATTCAGATTTTCCTGAATTTAGGACCAGGATTTTATCCATTGTGAAATCTCAGCTCACAGTTCACAGGATTTAGAGGTTAAAGAGAGTGTAGAGGTCATCTAGTCTGGCCTCTTTATTTTCTGGATGAGGGAAACAGTTCTGAGAGGTCGGTGACTTAGGATCATAGCCAAAATTTGAACCCACTTCTTGTGATTCTAAATTTGTATATTTTGTGGCAAACTCAGCTGTCAATAAAATGAGTGCATGAGAGATGAACACAAAATGCTATGTTATATTGGGTTCAGGAGCTAATTACTGATTAGAAGGTGCAAGGAAGGCATCCTGGAGGAGATGGCAGTTGAGTTGGGATTTAAAATAGGGGTAGAAGTTCAACAGGAAGGGGATGGAGAATGTTCCATACATAAGAAACATGGTAAGAAGAAGCATAGAGGTTCATGGTGTGAATGGTGAATGGTTATAGGAAGGCTTTGATCTGAAGCCTTTGGTCACTCCGCATTGGGCATGGGGCATGAATGAACACTTTTGAAGGCAGGTAAGAGATAATTATGGTTCAGGCAGGCGATCCCCATATGGTCTTCTTGTTTCTCACACAAAGCACTCCATCTCTCAACTCTGGGTATTTTCATTGACTGACCCCCAAGCCTGGAACACTCTCCTTCCTCACCTCTGCCTCTTGGCTTCTCTGGCTTCCTTCTCATTCCTGATTCTCTTTAATTCTAGGGCCTTCTCTCTGTTAATTATGTCCAGTTTATCTTGTCTATAGCTTATTTGTACATGGTTGTTTGAATGGCATTTTCCCCAGTAGACTATGAACTACTTGAAGACAGGGACTGCTTTTTCTCTGTATTTCCAAACTCTTAGCACAGTACCAGGACATAATAATTGTTGACTTGACTTAGTTGGATTCAGTAGCTTCTGAGGTCCCTTCCAAATCTGTGAGGCTAAATAATTTCATGGAGTTCATAGATATGCATGGTGATGCTCTATATAGCTCTGAAGTTTGGACTTATCTCTTTTAAGAAGCTTTCCTGAGTTCATTCTGTGCAGATCCATCCTTTACTCAGTATTTTTTTTAAAGTAGTTATGTGACAGAGGTGTGAATGAAATGCAAAAAACCAGATTTTTATGCAAGTTTATCACATCCAGAATCATACAGAATTTGAGAGTTAGAAGGGACCTCAATGGCTATTTAGTGCAACTTATACATGAAAGGAATGATCACCTGTGTTAAGAATTAATTAATAACAGTTCATATATAGTGGTTTAAGGTCTACAACCTGCTTTTCTCACAACAATCTTGTGAAATATGTAGTACAAGTACATCTTATTATTCCTATTTTACATATGAGCAAACTCAGAAGTTCAGAGAGTCAAGTCAAGTCAACAAGTCCTTTTTCTTTTCCCCTTAGGCAATTGGGGTTAAGTGACTTGCTCAGGGTCACACAGCTAGTAAGTGTCAAGTGTTTGGTCTGAGGCCGGATTTGAACTCAGGTCCTTCTGACTTCAGGTCTGGTGCTGTATCTACTGCACCACCTAGCTGGCCCTCAACAGGTCCTTATTAAGTGCATACTATGTGCTAGGTACTGTGCTAAGCATTGGAAATACAAAGAAACGCAACAACGACAACAAAAGCCAATAAACTAAACAAACAAAAAGCTAGTCCTTGCTTTGAAGGAGCTCATATTCTTTTTTGTTTAATCATTTTATTTATTTATTTTTTGTGAATCAATTGGGGTTAAGTGACTTGCCCAGAGTCATACAGCTAGTAAGTGTTATGTGTCAGATTTGAACTCAGGTCCTCCTGACTCTAGGGCCAGTGCTCTATCGATTGTAACACCTAGCTGCCCCTCAAGAAGCTCATATTCTAATGGGAGAGTCAACGTGCAAACATCTATGTGCAAATAAGACATGTAGGATAAACTGGAGATAGAGAGGCAAAGAGAGGCTTGCCCCTGGTTACACAGCTAGTAAGTGTCAAAGATAATGTTTAAATCCAAATGACCTGACTACAAGCCCAGTGTTCTTTCCAGCTCACACATTCAAGTGAAGATTATTCCATTCAAAGTTAAATCATGTTGATGTAGTACCTGCATTTCCTGGTAACGAAGGGCTGTGTCTCTGTCAGGAGTTTTGTCCTGACTTAGGGTTAGAAAGTCCATATAATTTGCTACTTGATTTCCAATAGATGAACTACTTCCAGTATGCATTTGTTTAGATGCCACCTTTCTAACAAACTACTAAGGGTTCTTGGAATTTTGGGCCGCCAAGTTTTCCAATTCCTAAACTATTTTGGTCTCCTATGCAAATGAGTAGAATGGGCAAAAAGTTACAAGTACAAAACTAAAGCCTTGGAGGTTAAGGTTATTGCTTTTTCTTGACCAATTGCATTTTGATATTTGTTAGTTGGGTGACCAAGGACAAATCACTTCACTACTCTGATCCTATTTTCACATCTGCAAAATTGGAATAATAATACTTGTATTATTATTAATATTATTTTTCATGAGATTGTTAGGAGTTTAAAGTGAGGTAATGTATGGAAAATACTTTGCAAACTATAACTGTCACTCCATAAATGTCAGTCATTATTTTAAGTAGTGGAGCCAAGATTCAAACTGAGGCCCTCTTCTTTCAAATCCAGAGTTTTCCTCTATAACATATTATTTCTTTATTTTCCCCTCTGAAATTCTTTGCCCTAACTATACTTACTCTCTTTGACTTCCTGACCTCTATTTAGAGAAATCCTTTTCCCTTCCCTAATTTCTGCATTGTAGTAGAAAGAGCATTGGTCTTCAAGTAAGAAGACCTGGGTTCAGATGCCAGCTTGTCTATTCTGGTAACTTAGACAAGGCCCTTTCTCTGGACCTCAGCTTCTTCTTGTTAAAATGAAGGGTTATGTGGTGGTGGGCCTGGTGTTAGATTAGATGGCTTTCCCAGAAGCTTCCGGCTTTAAGTTATATGAGTTTAACGGTCTCTTTCTGGGTTTTAGTTTCCTTTCTGCAAAATGAAGGAGTTGGGTTAGAGTGCCTCTAAGATCCCTCTTAGCTCTAAATCAATGAGCCGATAATCTCCCTTACCCAGCAAAATGTTTCCCACAGCATCCCTCAGGCATGGCAAAATCTGGTCACATGTCAGCCATCCATAAGTGTTTGTGACTGCTCAGTGTCTCAGAGCAAGTAGACTCCCTATAAGGGCTTGGAAGAGCTTTGCTTTTTCTAGATGAAGATTGTAATTGGTTATTGATGGCCTATTTGTATGCTAATGCTGCTCAATAAAAAAAAAGCTAAGCCATAATTAACAGTCTAGCTTCCACTACCAAAAAAAAGCACTGAAAGGTCAATGGATTTCATACAATAAATTATTAAATAATGGGAAACCCAGGAAGTTAAGTTCCTGAGGTGTAATCTTTTCAGATTTTATTAACTATCATTTATTACAAATGCTGACAATATTTACATTTTATTCCTGACATTTTCCTGCTGGCTCCTAGAAATGCTCTGAGCACTGGCTGATGTTTTAGAACCCACTTGTTTTTATTAGATTCTACTTAGGTGGAAGTATTAAGATAACATCATGTCTATTATTTGACCTCTCACCACTGTATGTCAATATTTTGTCAACAGATATCCATAGTACCCAAGGGAAGGATTAATGATATAGAACTCTAGTCATGGGTATAACGGAGAGTGCTGAATTTGGAATCAGAGGACCTGAGTTTGAATTTCACCTCTGTCATTTACTGTCTATATAACCTTTGGTGAGTCATTTGGTCTCTTTAGACCTCAGTTTCCTCTCCTGCAAAAAACCAAAAAAAAAAACCAAAAAAGGAAGAGTTCTACTAGATGACCTCTAAAGTCTAGACTAGAGGACCTCAACGAGCTTTTGTTTATGTGGGTTATATCTATTGACATTTACCATATTAAAAATGAATACATCTTAGTATTATTATGAAAATTGTCTTGACTTTATGGACCCCCTGAAAAGGGCATCTAGGACAACACTTGTAGAACTTCTGGGCTAGAGCATAAATTTAAAGCTGGAAGAGACCTTAGAAACCACAGAGTCTAACTCCTGTCATTTTATAGGTGAGAAAACAGGGCCAGAGCTTAAATGATTTACCCAAGGTCACATAGATAGTAAGTGTGTGAGAGGTGGGGATTTGAACCTCAGTCTTCCTGACTGCAAATTAAATGCTCTCTCCCCTATACCACACTCACTGTTTCTTGACACTGAGTCATATTCAGTTGACTCTCTGTTTCATCACCTGCACAATGATGAAATTGGACTAAATGACCTCTAAGGCCCTTCTAACTAGATCCTATTGTCCCTATGTGAGCTGGACTCCAGCTCAGGCCTGTTGCTGCTGTTGCCTGAAGGATAGGAGGGTTGTGTCTAGTACAGGTCTTGGTGTGACCAGAAAGTTGACTACAAAATAATAGGGACAATGAGCATGGGTATGAGGCATTGATGAGGGAACAGAATTGGACAAAACTAAGTATCAGACAGGGCAGCCCCAGGATTGCTGGACAAAAATAGTCTGTTTTTCAGATTGCTGTACCTGTATGGGGCTAATGGTCCTCAGTTGTCACTGACATGTGAAATAGGACAGTTAGGTAGATTCAAAACTGAACAAGTAACCAAATTCAAAGAATGTTGACTATACCATATAGCAAGATGTAGCACATTTATTAAGTGCCTGTTGTGTGCAAAGCTCTATGCTCAGCTAATAGTGTTGATTACTGGACCAATGTCATCCTGAAGGGAGG
Source organism: Vombatus ursinus (assembly GCF_900497805.2). NCBI lineage: Eukaryota > Metazoa > Chordata > Mammalia > Diprotodontia > Vombatidae > Vombatus > Vombatus ursinus. Next base: position 4,709,180 of record NW_020954751.1, on the reverse strand, counting down.
ACTCTAGTGGAATTCAAAGAGACCTTTCATTGAGCCTGTTCCACTTAGCAATTTTATCCACAACAAAGGTGAAATTCAAAATTTGCCTCCATGTGTCTTTCACCCATCAATCTTTGTTTTACCTCCTGGAGCCAAAATGAATTATGGTCAACAATGGACAGCTAGCCTACTTATCAAATTTGCCAGTTTTACAAAGTTGTGTGGCATAGAAGACCGGGGATCGATTCTTGCCTCTGACAAATACTAGCTATGTGACCATAGATGAGTCATTTAATCTTTCATGCCCCTCACAACTCTCTAAGATTATGCTATAAACAAATTGCTGATCTATGTCAATGGAGGGAGTTTCCACACTAAGAATTTCCTACTCCCGTTGAGATAATAGGTTCAAATTGAAAAAAACTCAACAGTCCACAAAGCCATCAAAGATATCTAAATACACTGAATGGCAGAATTGGGATCTAGAAAGATCTTGACACATTGGGATAGTAGCAACCATCAAACAGATGAACTTCAATAAAAATAAATTGAAAGTCCTCATTTAAGTTAAATATAAATTAACTGTACAGATATAGAATAAGGAACCCTTGTCTAGAAAGATGTTCATATAAAAAAGACCTCAATACAGTTATGTGGAAGCCAAATAATATAGATTACATTTTTGTTCTTCTTCAGTTGTGTCTGACTCTTCATGACCCTATTTGGGGTTTTCATGACAAAGATACTGGAGTAGTTTGCCATTTTCTTCTCCAGTTCATCTTATAGATGAGTAAGCTGAGGCAAACATGGTTAAATGACTTGCCCAGGGTCACACAGCTAGTAAGTGTCTGAGGCTGAATTTGAACTCAGGTCTTCCTGACTCCAGTCCCAGCACTCTATCCACTGCACCACCTAGCTGCCCATATGCTACATTAAGAAGCATTAATAGGAGAGCAGAGCTTAGAACAAGGGAGGGAATAGTTTCATTGTATTCTGTTTTGTCCAGGTATGGTCATACCTAGAGTATTGTGTTTAGTTCTGGCAATTGGTAAGCTGGAAAGCACCCAGAGGAAGGTGACCAGGATGGTAAGGGGACTGGAAATCATATCATATGAAGACTGGTTGAAGGAATTAAGCATGTTTGACCTGGAGCTGAGGAGATTTGGCAGTGGGGAATGGGATAGCTAGCTGCTTTTGAATATTTTAAGGGTGGTCATGCTGAAGAAGGCTGACCATTATTCAATCTGGCTCCAGAAGGTACAACTAGGATTGATGGGTAAAGGACACTGGGAGGAAGATTTTGGTTTTAACATTGTTATAAAAAGCTTCACAATTAGAGCTGCTGAAAAATGGAATAAGCTGCCTCAGGTGAGAGTGAGTTCTCTATAATTGGGGAGGGGGGGAGAGAGTGTCTTCAAGCAGAGACAGGATGAAATGTGAGGGATGTTACGGAGGCAACTGATGTCTCAGGTAGGGGTTGGTTTGGATAGGAGGCAGCAAGAGACAATAGAAAGAGCTATTGATTTGGGGGTCAGCCTACCTCTGCCTTCACCTCCAGTCTGACCTTGGGCAACCTAAACCCTTTCTCTGGACTTCAGGTCCCACATCTGCAAAATGAATATGTTGGACTAAGTGATCTACAAAGTGCTGGTTGAACCTGGGTTTAAATCCCACAACCATCACTTGCCCACTGTGGAGTGAAGGACAAATCATTTTAACCCCCTGTGAGCCTCAGCATCCTCATTTTTATGATGGGGATTCTAAGAATTATAATATTTACTTCACACTTTGCACTGTAAGGCGCAAATAGCATAATATGTACAGAAGGTTTTGTTCACCTTAGAACACTGTATGTATCAGCTACTATTATTATTTTTTTTGTTCTCATTAGTAAATCCTGTGATGACTTCTGAGAGCCCTTCTGTTTGTATATAGATTTATGCAAAAAGAGCTATGTATTTGTGCTTTCTAAACTACAGTATTAGTCGAGAAAGGCAGACAATTAGGCCCCATGAAATCTGTCTTATAGCTTGGAGAACTGAGGCCAAAACCAGGGGAGGGGCTGGCCTAAATCCACAAAGCAAAGCATCAGTACATCTGAGGCCTGAGCTCACTGCCACACCCAGCCCCTTGTCTCCACAGAAGAAATAAATGCTGCTTGCTAGCATCCAAGGTCATAATATCTAAGACAATCTGGCCAATGTTATGACTGAAATATTTTTACTAGGCCAGATTTCCTAAAGCAGTGGCAGTGTATTTAGCATAATTGTAATTCTCCTCTGGAGCTGTGCTGAACTGAGCTGAGAAAGAGCCTGTTAGCTGAATGTGTCCTAGAGAGGTCCATGGAAAGCCCATCGATGGGTGGTACCTTGGCTTCCTTAGTCCAGCTCCTCTGGGCAGCTTGAACAGAGGCTGGTGACAGTTGTAAAGCATGAAATTACCAACTCGGTTGAAATCTAACTGCAATTTATCTGTAAGAACAACACTGAGAGGTGATATTTGTCTTAGTAAGTTCCCCATTCATTTCTGGAGCTGGAGTTCATCATTCATGCAACTCAAGTGCATGATACATGTAGATGAATATTTATTACTGATGATGAAGTATCCTTCTGGCAGTATAATATACTTCATTCACTTGAAAAACTAATCCAAACTGATTCACCAGAGATAGACTCCTACTGTGAGCACAGGGAAAATTCCACTCTCTTCTGAAAAATCCAGGGAGTCCTAGGGCCAACTTGGCTATTCTATTCTTAGGTTGCCAATGAACTCCACTGCAATGGGATCTGCACATAGAGACTGGTGTGTCAAATAACTCATTATTTTGAAAACAATCAGAAAGATGCACTGAATAGAATAACTGATTTTTTGAATTTAGAACATTGAATTTCAGAACATAAAATGTTAGAGCTGGAAGGTCCCATAGAACAAAGAATGTTAGAGTTCTGAGAGTCTTCAGAACATAGAATGTTAGGGCTGGAAGGAACTTTAGAGCATAGACTATTAGACCTGAAAGGACCTTAGGCCATAGTATAGAACATAAAAAGTTAAGGTGGGAGGTGAGCTTAGAAGTAACCTAATAGAACTTCATTTGACAGAGAAAGAAACAGAAGCCTAGAGAGGGACAATGCCCAAAGTCACACTGTCACTTGCAGTGACTTGCAGAACCCACATCTCTTGAGTCTTAGGTTTCCAGCCAGTTACTTGGCTGAATTCATCTGTTTGCTTTGGAACAACTGAGGTGGGTATGGAGGTATACACCAGTAATCCCTGCTACTAGGGGTGGCTGAGGATGGTGGATGAGCCGAGTTCAGGAGTTTTCAGCTGCAGAATGACTAAAACACAACCACACTAGTCTGGCACCAATACGGTAAACTGCCAAGAGAGTTGGGTGGCCAGGCTGCCTAATGAAGGTCAATTTGTCCCAAGTTGGAAACGGAGGTCAAATCTTCCATGCTGATTAGTAGTGGGATTGGGCCTATAAGTGGCTGGTGTACTTTTAGCCTGGGAGAGAAAGAGATTTCCAGACTAAAAAAAAGAAAAAAAAGAAAAAAAGAAAATGAAAGAAAGAAAAGGAAAGGAAAGGAAAGGAAAAAGAAACATTTGTTTCTTGAACTGAGTTCATTAGGGATGTTTTATGCCAAATGATGGTATAAATTTTTTTAAGATTAATTTTTTTGTATCTCTTTTGTTTTTGTATCACCTGTATTTTCCAATGTATACCACCCCTCACTTCACAAGAGAGCAATCCCTTATAATAAAGCAGAAAAAAGATTTTTAAAAGGTTCAGCAAAACTAACCAATGCATCAAAAAAAGTCTGGCATTATATGTAATGCACCAGAGTTCTCTACTCTGAAAAGAATTAAGGTGGAACTGCTTTCTCCTCATATGTCTTCTTCGGGGATGAACTTGGTTATTAAAACTTTGTAGCATTCAGTTATAGTTCTATTGTTCTCCCCATTGACATTGCTATGATATTCAAAGCCCTTCATAACCTCTTCCTCTTCTTCCTACCCCCAACCAGTATTCTTTCACTTTGCTCCCTACCACAAAATCTGCAATCTAGTGACAGTGGCCTTCTCAAGGTACCTCACACAAGACACTCCAAGCATTTTCACTGACATTCTCTCCATGAAATCCAGGGACTTCTCTCACTTCTCACCTCTGCCCTTCTGGCTTCCTTCAAGTCCCAGCCAAAGTCCCTTCTACAGGAAGCCTTTCCCCATCCTTCTTAATTCTAGTGCCCTCCCTCTCTTGATTATTTCCACTTTTATCTAGTATACAGCTTGTCTAGACATGGTTTGTATATTGTCTCCCCCATTCATTTGTGAACTCTTTGAGAGCAGGGACTGTCTTTTGCCTTTCTTTTTATTTCTATTGCTTATCATAGAGCCTCTCACATAGTAGGCACTTAATGTTTGTTGACTGGCTATCTAGTTGTACCTATTGTTTTCCTGATTCCACTTCCTTCACTTTCCATCATTTCAGATGTCTTTCCATGCGTCCTTTATTCAACATGTTCATCATTTCCATGCTTCTCTGTATGCAATATTCATCATTTCTTACATCATATTCCATTACATTTGTGTGCTACAACTTCTTCATCCATCCCTCAATCCATGGCCTTCTAATGAAATAGAACAAAAACATTTAAAGTGTAGACTGCCTTGAACACTTGCTTTTCTTAGAGATGTCTTTATGTTGTTATTTTTTTAGTGAGGTGATTGGGGTTAAGTGACTTGTCCAGAGTCACACTAACTGGGAAATATTATGTGTCACACTAACTGGGAAATATTATGTGTCTGAGGCCGAATTTGAACTCAGGTCCTCCTGACTCTATCCACTGTGCCACCTAACTGCCTATATTTTCTTTAATATGATGTTATTGTTCCTATAGTTTATTCTTCAACCAAGATAACCTTTGACAAGTTTTGTTTTTTTGGGCTGCATATGGACCTGCATCTTTGGAAGATGTGAAAGAATGAGATTCTAGCAGTGATATAATACAGGGACTAAGTGCTCTGGCCCAAGAAAAAACAAGATCAAAGACAATAGCACATAAGATGATAGTAAAAATATACTCGGAACATAATTTTTATTTTCTAATTTGGAAACCACTTCTCCCAGAGGAATGGAGTAGAGATATCAAGAGAAAATTAGCTTCCTGGCTCTTCTAAGCTACATCTTGTTTTCTCTTGACAAAGGAAGGGGATTTCGTTCATTAAAATTGTATGGAATCCTACCCTTTCCCCTACTGTTTATTTACACAAGAAAGATGGATGACTTCAATGATTAAAACACCATCCTGGCTCAGACTGCATAAACCTTCCATATAAACAGTCACCTCTGCTCACAAAACCATGGCTAGTCTCCTTAAATTCTCTGCTGTTAATTCAAATGTGTGAGTGGATAAGTCTGGGGAAGGTCAGACCTTGGTGGGAAACAGTCATGAAACAAACATTCCTTATTCCTTCAAAGAAGAATTTGCCTAATTCTCTGGTCCTGAGACAATAAGACATTCCCAACAGGTCTTGAATGAAAAGTTACTGGTGGGCAAGGGAACTTGGGAAAATGAAACCAAGAGCATGACCTTTGGTGAAGATTAAATTCAAGTTGACCTCAAAGGCAGAATAAATGACATTCTATTTATGTGACAGTCTATCTATTACCACTTTATTATTTGTCAATATGAAATTCCTATATTTATCGATGGTATAAACACAATCATTGATTCACTACCTTGGCTTGGCTTTTGCCAAACTTAAGATAGTTCTCCTTCATCTATAGCTAGACCCAGTGTGGTGGAATAGTGTTTGGAGTCAGGAGATCTAGGTTCAACCTCTGGTTTTGCCAATAATTAGCTGGATGACCTTTGACAATTAACTTAACCACTCTGGGCCTCAGTTTACCTCCTTTGCAAAATGAAGGTGTTGGGCAATAGGCCTTTCTGTCACATTTTTATCAGAGGGTAATTTAATGTCTGCCTCCCTTTTAATAATAACAACAACTCAGTTTTACATAGTGCCTTATAGTTTGCAAAGTATATTAGAAGCATACTCATCTGCTCCCAACAATGACCATGTGGGGGTAAATGCTGCAGATATTATCAGTCCCATTTTATAGATAAGGAAACTGAAGCTCTTGGAGATTAAGTGACTCATCCATGTTCATATAGCAATGTCTAATGTAGGAGACCTGGATTTAACTAGACATGGTATGATAGCTTTTGAGAATGGATGGATTGAGGGATTTTTGAGGATAGGGGAGACATAGGTGTATTTGTCAGCCAGTAGGGAAGCAGCCAGTACAAGTGAGAGGGCAGAGATGATAGAAAGGACAATCTGTTGGAGAAGACAAAATGAAATGGGATTACAATTAAGGCTCTGAGAAGTTGTGACTTGCCTATCCTGACATAGGCAGAGAATATCTGAGGGGGGGATCTGAACCCATTCCTATCTGACTCCCCAGTCTAGCACTCTATCCATTCTACCATGTTGGTTATCAATTAACTTCACAAAACCTTATCTATTGACCACCAGAAGGTGAATTATTTTGGCCATAGCAACTCACAGAAACCATGTGCCAGGATTTGAAGGGATTAGGATATATGTTAGTAAAGAATGACCATATGGATAAAATTATAGTTCCTTGAAGTATTTAAGTAATGGAATAATAGATACACTGGGTGAATGAAGGGTTGCAATAGGCTGGAGGAGTTGGGGCAAGGGGAAAATACACCACATTTCACCCATGATTCTGCCTGCCATTTAGAACCATACAAAACTAGGCAGCCCATCCTAATTCCCCACCAAGGTGTCATTTTTGCCAGCCCCATAAATGTGTTAATTGTAACAATGACTGGTATGGGATCTATATTGGAAATGGAGATTGTATAAAGTGCATTGTTAAAGGTTTAATGAGACAATAAAATAGCACAAAATACCGAGGACACATGTTATTCCTGCTCTAAGGCAGCTGGCTAGAATGGCTTCTTGAGGATAATACAGAGGAGAATTGAAGCATTTATCTGGATAATTCAGGCAAGAAACAAAGAAAACACTTTTGTTTAGAATATCTGATTAATCTAATTGAGAGTTGTGCATTTTTCTTTTAAATGAAATCCTTTAACTAATTGCCCCAGTTGCCCAGTTTGTCCATGTAACATGACTTACAGCCCAGTTCCCCAAACAGTAACTTCTTAGAGGTGCCTTGAGGGTAGTAGAAATAGTGCTTGATCTGGAGTCAGCAGACTTGTGTACCTTTGTAATAAGCCATAGTTAGAATGGCAAGCATTACCTTGTTTGTTCATCTAGCTTCTGCTGTTTGGAAGGAAACTTCCAGAGAGCAGGAACCAGGTCTTCTGCATGTTCCGTAAATTGTCCCATGAAGTGCAGAACATGAACAATATGAGTGGATGCTCCAGATCTATGGTCATGTCCTCTTTGTGGATCTTCTGGGTGTGGAGAATAGAAGAAACATAAGAGAATAGCAAACAGTCACATGTGAGTTATGGGGTGAGGAAGCCAGAGAACAAAAGGAAAATTAGTTCATTTAAGTCCTCCAAAGCATCCCAGGTACTCATGCTTGGTTAACAACCTCAGGACTGACAAAGCCTGTGCAGAAAACCCTGAAACAAGTTCTCATATTTCTTGAGTAGGACATCTTTGGCATGAGGGTGCTGGTTTCTGCTGCATTGTAGTGTTAGTTTGATGGAGTTACAGTGGAGGGTTAACAAGCATCCTCTTGCTTCACTGAAACACTTTAGATCTTCCTGGGTGAAATCCATAATCACTGTGGAGAATTTGGCCCCCCTGTCCACGTAGGAAAAACCAAGTGGATGACAAATGATAAGGTCAGTATAGATTATGACAAGCAAGTTGATGGACAACCTATAGAGCTCATTCATTAGTATATGTGTCTTGGAAAGATGCTGCAAATGAATATTGGATTAGGCTTGGGACTAAACAGGAGAGTGGGCAGGATTGTCTTTGAGAAATTGTGAAGTTTCTCCCTGAAAAAAAAATAGATTGATGTTTTTAACATCAATTTCCCTCCAGTGTTATTGTATGAATTCAAGGCATGGGACACTATAGTTCCTAAAGAACTCAAATTGATTATCACTCAATAGGCAATAGAGAGATACATGGTGAGTGTGAGCTGGCTGTCATATATGGCAAAGAAGGAATTTACCATGGTTATTTACCAATAACCATGCCATGTTACCCCTCAATAGTTCTGCTAATCATTAGAGACCTGAGTAGGCCATTACAGGGACAGTAGAAGGAAAGAGCTTGGGCTCACAACCACTTCTATTACCACTAGTGGGCCTTGGCTTTACTGTCCTCATCTATTAAAGGAAGGGGGTTGGTTTAGATGATCTCTGAGTTCTAAATTTATGATCCCATGAACTCAGGTTGTAGCAAACTGTTAGGATTTTGGCTTATTCTGGGTATTATTCTTGATCTCTCTTTGATTATTAGTTTTTACCCTCCCTTTCCTATTTATAATTGCTGGGCACAATCCAATTCAATCTAATTCAACAACCATTCTTTGTACCAATTATATGCCTACTAAGCACTCCATAGCTCTATTGTGTGTCAAGGGATTTTGTGTTCTTGGCACAAGGACTAACACCTCTAATATATATATTTTTACTAGCCTTATATACAGGGGCATGCTGGTAAATTTTCAATGGCCAGATCTCTGAGTAAAAACATATACATTGATGACACACTTTTAAAAATAATAGTATAATGCCTAACATATACATAGCATGTATTATGTACCAATCACTGTGTTGAGTGCTTTATATATCTCATTTTACCTTCCAAACAATCCTGAGAGATATTTGCTATTGTCTCCATTTTACAGATGAGGAAATTAAGGCAAAATTGTTGCGACTTGCCTAAGAGCATAGAAAAAGTGTTTGAGGTCATATTTGAACTCAGGTCAAATCATTGAGCTGACTCCTGGATCAGTTCTCTCTCCATGGAGCCACCCAGATGCCATTTTCTCCAGCACTCTATTAAGTCTAAACAATCAACAAAACAATAAATCAAACCCTAGTTTGCAGGTTTGCTGATTTCTGAGGCGTAAATGCTATTCTCAACATTTAACAATCGACTCTCAGCTCCAGCTGGTTCCACACACTTTTGCTTATTTATTGTTAACATGAAATCTCCTTCTACTGAGTTACTGATTCAGAGCTCTGCCAGATGAAATTGATCTGTGTGTTAAATTTTCATAACTGGCAGGTCTTTCCATTGTGCCGAGAAGTACTATCCTCCATGCCTCCCCCTCCTTTTGGTGGTCTATTTACCCATTTCTGGGAATAGGATTTCTTGCACTTCATTTTAGCAATTGTGATGCCCCAAAAGATCACCTCCTAATGGAGGAGGAATGCTCCAGGCAGTAAGTAAAAGATTAACTGTGACAACACTCAGTTCCCTCATCACTAAATTTTTTTTTTTAAGGAACCTCAGTTCTGGAACTGGAGTCTGTGATTTCATTGGTAGGGAACTCCCAGGTGAGAAAATTCCCTCTAGCAATTTAGGGAAGCAAATTCTCTGCAATTTATAGTCCTGAAAGATTACCTAGACAGGGGTGGGGAACTTTTAGCCTTGAGGCCACGTGTGGCCCTCTAGGTTCTCAAGTGTGGCCCTTTGACTGAATCCAAACTTCACAGAACAAATTTGTTTGGATTCAGTCAAAGGGCCGCACTTGAGGCCCTAGAGGGCCATATGTAGCCTCAGGGCTGCAGGTTCCCCACCCCTGAAGAGGAATGAGAGATTGAAGTACCTAGCCCAGGGTTATATAGCTAGAATGTGTCAGGGGTAAGACTTAAATTCAGGTATTCCTGGCTTCATAGCTGGCTCTCTATCTACTACACAATGATGCCCAGGTACATAGGAGGGACTCAATAAATACTTTGAATTGTATTTCATTAAAATTAATCATTAAGTACTTTTCAAATTCTTCCTGAATTTTACTGTGCATTGATCCATCCCATCCCAAGACATAATTGCCCATTTGGGAGCCTTGTTGCCACTGAATGGATTGGAGGGATTAACAAGCCATGATTGTCTGGGCACAGACACTGAAGTCAGCAGCATTCCTTACACTATTGACTGATTAGCTATATAAACCTTATTATTCTTTGGCTACATGATTTTTTTTTTAAATTGAATTTATTATTTGAAGCAGGGCTATGTAGAATCTGAGTTCCTTTCTGGGCATCATTTAGTCCTATACTAATGCTCTTTCCCTATCCCCTTTGCAAATCATTAGCCCTCCCCCTATCCCCTTTGCAAATCATTAGGACATATGCAAGTCCTAGCATTTGGAGAGTTTGGAGTGGAAGCTATACATAGCTATTGGAAAATAGAGTCATGTGGACTCAAGAAAATATTCCTTTGTTTCTGTGCTTCATGAATTCGAATGAAATGCATACACATACATCCCTTGAGTTTCTGAGTTGATTTTCAATGGATGTTCCTAGAGTGGGAAATAGGGTAGGGTGACTGGAGTTTTGTTCAGGGTGCTGAATTTAGAGCATGCCAACAACATTTGCGATCATAAAGTAGCATAAAATAACAGAGCTAATTACTTAGCAACAATAATTAGGTAATACAGGAAACTTCCAGACTAACCTCCTACATTCCCCCTCCAACACTCAGGTCATCTCCTCTCTGGTGCCCTGCTTCTACCCTTCCCAACAACTAAACTGAGTGCCCATTTCATGTTTCTCATCCTGGCACAAATTTGAAAGCTATGGCTCTGGGTGTTATATATGCCTGGTACCTGCCACCAGGTACCCTTCTCTAGGGATGTGAAATTGGGAGTAAGCTTAATTGATACAATTCAAGTAGGTAGCAGAACCAAGTTGAGTCTGACTAATTTTCCTTACTGCTTATTCCTCTAGTTCCTGGTGTAGGCTCTGGATCAGTACAAGATGTGATCATGGACTCACATAGATATCCATTAATTCCTCCATGATGATGATGATGATGACAGAAGGGGAGAAAGACTCAAAATGTTGAGTTCCGTTGAGTTCCAAACACTGTGGGTTCCATAGCTACACTAGGCTTCCTAGCCTAGTTTAACCTTTATCCTTACTCTATGGCCCTTCTTACTACCACATAGAGCACGGTGTCTTATGCTTAACTGCTTGTTAATTGACTGCTTTGATCTAATGGAACAATCTTCTTCCCTTTTTCAGACTTCCTTAAATACTCTGTTGGATGTTTTAGTACAATTGAGATCATAGGACTTTAGGATCCTAGAGAGGAACAACAGAGGCCGTCTATGCCAGCTCCCATTTCAGCAATGTGGAAACAGTCCTAGGAACACTGAATGACCTGCCTCATAGGGAACAAGCGAGAGAATCAGCATTCAAGCCCGGGTCTCATGACTACAAGTTCGGCCTTCTAAGTTCAATGATCTTCCAACTTTACCACTCTTACCTTCTTACTTACATTCAGGGATGTGCTGAAGCCAGCTTGTACCGACCAATTGTTAAGTTTCCAACATGAGCATTTACACCTCTGAAACTGGCAGACGTCAGCATTTGGTTTTGTTTGCCATTTCATTCTCCGGCTCATTTTACAGATGAGGAAACTTGAGGCAATCAGGGTTAAGTGACTTGCCCAGGGTGACACAGCTAGTGAGTGTCTAAGATTTGGATTTGCCAAGAAAGCCCCAGTGGGTTCACAAAGAGTTGGACATGAGTGAGAGTGACTGAACAACAACAATGATGACAACTGGCACATAGTAAGTGCTTAATAAATACTTTTTCCACTTAAACCTGGGAGAGTAGGCCCAGGTTTGGTCCCACAAATAGAAGTTTTGAGAAATGTCTTCCTGAGGAAAGAGAACTGGTCTAACAGAAAGCTAGAGTTTTCCTAGCTCTGCTCCTGACTAGCTATGAGACTTGGGGAAAGATATTTCATTATTCTGGACCTCAGTTTCCCCAACTGCAAAATGAGGAGGTTAGCAGCTAGGTTAATTACTATGTGACTGGGCGAGACACTTAATGTCTCTCACCCTCAGTTTCTTCATCTGTAATGTGGGGATAATAATAGCACCTACCTCCCAGGGCTGTTGTGAAGATCAAATGAGATAATATACATAAAGTGCTTTGCAAACCTTAAAGAGCTATGTGTACATAGTAGCTATTCTCCTCCTCCTCTCCCATTCTTCTCCTCCTTTCCCTGTCTCCTCCTCCCTCACCTCTTTTTCCTTCCATTCCTTCTCTTCCTCCACTATCTTTCTCCTCCTCCTCCTCTTCTTCTTCATCATCACCATCTTCATCATCATCATCTTCATCATCACCATTACAACGACCACCGCCACTCTCATCATCATCACCAGCACCACCACCACCATCACCATCATGGTGTTATTACAGTTTTGAGATTCTGGGAGATATGTGTGGTGTAATAGAATATATGATGGATTTTGAGTCAGAAGACCTAGGTTCAAACTCTGCCTTTGTTATTTACCATCTGTGTGACCTTAGACAAGTTATGTAAACTCTTGTTCCTCAATTTCCTCAATTGTGAAATGAAGAAGTAGGACTGGATAATCTCAAAGCTCTCTTCCATTTCTAAAGCTATACATTTATAGTTATATTTCCCTGAAAGAGACTAGTTTTTTCTCCTAAGATAGGATCATTTGACAAAACTGGGCTAAGTCTTATTCTGCATTATTTATCTAAGTATTTCAGAATATCCTTTCTTTGGGGATTAAGGCTGGTTTGGATAGAGGACATCATCCTGCAGGTCTTTCTACAGTGAAGACAGTGTTCTTCAAATTGGATCAATGGACTGAGGAAGCGATTTTTTATAACCTTCATTGTCTTTCTTCTCCTTCCTCTTACCTCAAACCTTTACAGGATAATAGGAGGCTTAGGAAATTGGACTAAGAAAGAAGAACAATAACAAATGATTGCTGTAATAACATTTTGCATTGAAAGTTATATTAGAGTAGGCAGAGCTGGCCATGTGGAGCTATGCAAATCCCATGTAAATATGTGGGCAGCCTCCTATTTCCCATAGTTGAATGAGAGCCATAGTGTACAGAGCATTGAACCTGAGTCAGGAGAGATCAAGGTTTGAGCCTTGGTTTGACACTTCCTTATATGACCCCTTTCTAGCATTATTTAACCTTTATGAGTCTCAGTTTCCCCATCTGTAAAATGGAGTCAATAATATCATAGGATTGCTATGAGGCTCTCACTCATGCTGGTGAAAGTACAGTCATTTTTCTGTTATTAATTGGGTATGGCCTTGAAGAAGGTTTTCCATGGGGATTAGGAACTTAGGGAAGTAAATTAAGTATGGGAAGACCTGCAGTTGTAGTTAGGCTCCAGGTCAGCATCCAGAGCCAGGAGCCTACTACCTACTGTCTGTCTATCCCACAGATATGTCATGAGACAATGGCATTGCCTTAAAAATCCTTGAAAAGACGAACTATTATTGTTGCTGTTATTTGCCAGTCAGCACAGGTTAGGGGAAGGGCAATTACATTCTCACTCTTACTGGCTCCATGTTAATGGGATTGAAAAACATTCTTGTTCTCACTGGCTCTGTGACCCAGGAGGACTCAGGCTGTGTGTTCCTGACCCTCTTTTTCTCTGATAAGGCACAGTGGCTTTTTGCAATATGAACTCATGTCCTCTCTGAACCACATAGAGGTCACTCACATCAGATAGCTTGCCCAATAGCCACAAATGACACAGATCTTAGTGATTACCAGTAGTACCTTAGAGGCCATGAATTTCAAAGGGTATTGGGGTGTGTGTGTGTGTGTGTGTGTGTGTGTGTGTGTGTGTGTATTTTGATGGTGGGAGAGGATAAAAAGCAAGAGACAGAGATAAAGACACAGATGGTGATAGAAACAGAGAGAGAAGGAGGAGGAAGAGGCAAAGAAGGAAGAAGAGGAAAAGGAGGAAGAAAAGAGGGATGGAAGAGGGAGAGAGATACAGCAACCTATTAGTACTTGCAGTTGGTTTTCCTAGCCACCCCCCACCCGATCATGTTCTTTCTTTACCCAAAGATCTTCTATGGAGCCTGTACTGATGACCAAGAGATGGGGATAAGTGCCAAAATATCATTTTACTCTTATAGGGAACTTCTAGATGAAGAAATTTCTGCTCCCAATACAGGAGAATGCCTTCTCTGCAACTTATATTCTTTGAGAGTTCTCTAGAGTAGGGGTATCAAAAATACTCCTGGAAGTGGGGGTGGGAGGTGGGAGAGGTTCTGGATAGTCCAAACCAGATTAACATGCATATTAACAACAAATAAATATAAGCTATATATGCTTTATATGTATATTTACGTATATATATACATACATACATAATTTGGTGGCATAGTAGATAGAGTCAGGAAGACTCATCTTCCTGAGTTCAAATCTGGCCTGACACTAGCCATGTGACCCTGTGCAAGTTACTTAACCCTGTTTGCCTCAGTTTCCTCATCTGTAAAATGAGCTGGCAAAGGAAATGGCAAACCAGTCCAGTATCTTTTGCCAAGGAAACCCCAAACAGGTCACAAAGAGTTGGATGTGACTGAAATGACTGCACAACAAAACGGCTTTTGTAGGTACTTCTTCAAATGGAGATTCTGGGGATGAACTCCCCAATTAGGGGAGAAGGCTGCAGGGGTGGAGGCTTTGCCAGAATCACAAGGTTGCTGAGGCACAGATTGAGAAGTAGTTTGTGGAATCATGGGGCTGAGTATATGTCAGAGGCAGGACTTGAACCCATGTCTTCCAGGATTCAAAGCCAGCTTTCTCTCCATTCCATCATGTTGCCTATCTTTGCCCATCAAATAAAGTATACATTTTGTCAGATCCTGGTATTCAAGGCTTTCTATGAGTTAGCTGCAACTTATAATGTGGGCATCTTTGCCTACAGGAGCTGGAATCCATTTGAGGATTGAAATAGTATTTGCACCTTGGAAAATCAACAAATGCTACAAACCAGGGCTTGATTTATTGTTTTGTTGATTTTCTAAACTTAAGAAAGTGGTGGAGAAAATGTTAATGATGCAGATTAAACTTATAAATTTGTTATGTACATATTTTTCTGAGACCTAGTTGTCAAACACTAATCAGCATATGACTGGGGCAGAGAAAATGATAGCACTGTGAGAGAGAGGAAAAGGAGAACAGGGGTACTTGAATCAAATTCATATCAGAGTTGTTGCAGAAGGAATTTTCCCTCAGGAGTGTATGACTTGGAGGGCAGCTATGTTCCTGGTGAAAGCAATAGGGGAAAAAAACCTACTGGATTTGGAGTTAGAAGACCTGGGGTCAAATTCTAGCCCTTCTCTCAGTACCTGGGTAAACTCTCTGTTCCTTAGTTTCTTCATCTATGCAATGAAGGGTTTGGGCTAGATGACTTCTAAGGTCTCTTGCTTTTCTAATCTATAGTCCTGCTTTTCCAGTCTTATTTTATACTATTTTCCTTTAGGAATGCTAGATACAAGCCAACACAGTGACTCTACATCCCCTCTCCTTTTCAATCTCCATATCTTTGCTATCAACCCTGTGGTTTAATTCTGACTGAAATAAGGGAGCTAACAAAAATGATTCTTATAACAACTCTGTGAAATTAGGTGATATTATTGTCCTCATTTTACTGATGAGGAAACTGAGGCTTAAGAAACTCAATGATTTATCTAGGTTCATAGATAGTAAATGCCTGAGACAGAATTTAAACCCAGTTCTAATTCCAAATCCAGTGTTTTAGCCACTATGCATTACTGTCTCTCAAGTATGGTGTGAGTCAGCCTAGGACCTCATTGAAGGGTTTTTATTTACTGAAAGAAACAACATGGAGCACTCAGTCTCCTGGTGTGAGCCCTAAGGACAGCATGAAGGGGAGGCTCTGGGGTCCTTGATTTGAAGGAAGGTCTAAGGCCTCTGGGCATAGTACATACTCTTAATGACACCTTTTTGAACCACTTTGTCTTTTTTGATGACTTCTTGGTTCTTGGCTGTGTTCTTAATGTGGAGTTTTGAATGTTATTTTCAATATTAGTTTCCGCCAACAGTCCACAATCCATGAGATTGTAAGAATATGAGACTTTTCCAGGGTCGCACAGCTATTAGCTTCAAACTGCATTCAGACTCCATAAGTTCTTTCTCAGGAGGCGGATAGCATTTTTCATCACAATTTCTTTGGAATTGTCTTGGATCATTATATTGCTGAGAATAGCTAAGTCATTCATAGTTGATTACCATACAATATTGCTGTTACTATACATAGTTTTCCTAGTTCTGCTTATTTCATTTTGCATTAGTTCATATAAAATCTTCCCAGGTTTTTCTGAAATCATCCTGCTTATCATTCCTTAAAACACAGTAGTATTCCATCGCAATCATATACCACAACTTATTCAGCCATTTCCCAGCTGATGGGTATCTCCTCAATTTTCAATTCTTTACCACCACAAAAAGAGCTGCTGCCATAAATATTTTTGTACATATAGGTCTTTTTCCTTTTTCTTTGATATCTTTCGGATTACAGACCTAGTAGTGATATCCTTCACTCCTTTAACTCCTCATCATCCCAGTCACCCTCTGGACATTCTCCAGTTTGCCAATGTTCCTTCTAAAAATGTGGTGCCCAGATCTTTATCTATCTCTTGTAGCAACCAAGTGAGCTAAGAAAGACTGGCATGATTGAGGACCATTAATGAGTTTTGTCAGATGGTTTTATTACTGAATTAATAAAAAATAAAAAAAACAAACTGATGGTTTATTACTAAAATCACTGCCATTCATGATTTTAATTGATTTGCATCAATTTGCAACAATGTCCATACATTGTTAATTGATGTGAAGAGTGGATGGATTTCGTTGTTCATGTTCTATTTCACAAATGGCCTTGGCCATATTTCATTTCGTTCATACCTTGACTCATTCTCTGGCCTTCTTTCACTCCTCTTCTCCAGCTACCTTCATACCCTGGAGAAATAAGGCCCTATAGACTGATTGGTGACTCCCTCCTTGGACTGATATTTGAAGAAAGGGTCCAGTCATGCTTCATCTCATTAACCCCTTGACTAATTTTCTAGACTTCTCTTTCTTATCAATAGCTGCTTTGCCCCCAAGTGAGTACCCTTTTCTACCCACCTTTTCCAGCTCCCCTTTATATGTTCCATTAGAATGTATGCTCCTTGAGGGTAGGGACTTCCTTGTTTAGCATATTACCTGGGGCATAATAAGCAGTTAAAAATGCACGGGCTCTCTGTCTGTCTGTCTCTCTTTCTCTCTGTTTCCTTATCTATTTGTTGTCTGTCCCTTTATACATTCAATAGGCCCTGGGAACCCCTAGGAACTAAGTGTGATGAGTATCAATGTGATGAATAGAGAGATAAGACTTACTTCAGGTCCCATCTTTGCTACAGGATCCTGAGATAAAGGCCATATACCATATATTAAAATATCATTTATGTATACCTTTGTGTGTGTATTCTTTCATAGCCATTTATTAAGAGTTTCTATGAGCAAAGCACTATATTAGGTACTGTGGGAGATAAACAATTAATTAAAACAGGATCTTCATCCCCACAGATCTTATAGTTTAGCTCTGGGGGAGCTAAATGTCTATCCTTACATAATCAAAAGGTCTATCCTTACATAATCAAAAGACTCATCTTCCTGAATTCAAATCTGGCCTCAGATACTTCCTAGCTGTGTGACCCTGGGCAAGTCACTTAACCCTGTTTGCCTCAGTTCCTCATCTATCAAATGAGCTGGAGAAGGAAATGACAAACCACTCCAGCATCTTTGCCAAGAAAACCCCAAATAAGGTCACAAAGAGTTGGATATGACTGAAAAATGATTCAACAACACAATCAAAACAGAGTAATTATAGTACATAACAAAATAGAATAATAATACAGGACAGGTACAAAAGGTTATCTTCAAGGTCAGAGGAAGGAAAACTAATTATTGACTGGGGGAATCAGGAAGATTTTATGGAGACAGTGGCTTTTTTTCTGGGCATAGAGGTTGGGCAAAATTCCAGCAGGCAGAAATGACAGCATTGGTAGTAAGGTAGAGAGGAGAGGGAGCAGGCCATCTAGGTATGGGAAATATTATGAGCAAAGGAATGGAGGTGGGAAAGTGAGGAATATGGACAGGGTAGAGATATTAATGCATGTAAATGACCTGGGCAAGTCAATACACGTGTGTGTGTGTGTGTGTGTCTGTGTGTATGCATGTGTGTTTGTGAAATAGTTCCTCTAAAAGGTTGCTAAGTGGAGTCCTTGTTCCAGCTTTCAGAAATGTAATAAAAACTTCATCTCTGATGTTGACTAAAGTGCCCAATTCATGGAAACATTTCACACTTTCACACACTACAATATTTTCAAACAATTGAACACTCTTTTTCTGCCACTCAACAAACTGAAGTCAGTTTCTGGAATCACTTCCCAGTTCCTACTAAATCAATTATATATTTCATCTTCTGTTTAAAAACAGCAACACTCTATTACTCAATTAGTTTGCATCACCAGGCTTCTCTAATACTTTAAAAATTGTCCGTCATGGTCTTAATCAGAAGAGGAAAAATTCCATTATCAGTGACTCATATTCTTACAACCTCATGTTCAAATGAAAGCATTTGCTTTCTACAGTACCCAGACTGTTACAAAGGCTGAAAGTTTACTTTGTATTGAGATTATTAACTAATGGTACTGGGTCCTGTTCTTGATTTTGTCTTTGTGTGTGTGTGTGTGTGTGTGTGTGTGTGTGTGACACCTCTCTGGAGTCATTTTACCTTTCTGTTCCAATTTCATCATATTGTACCTGTTGGTACTACCTGCTTCTCAAGGAAATTGTGAAGACCATGTTTGCAAAATGTGTTCTGTATGTGCTAAGAGTTAGTGTGGTGGTCTAGAAAAGGAACCATTTGTCCTTGCAGTTAGGAGACCTGGGGTTGAGTTTCAGTTCTAGTTGTGTGTCCCCTTGGGTAAGTCCTTTCACTTCTCTGAGACTGAGGTTCCTCATCTGCAAAAAATGAGGTTTATAGTAATTCAGACATCTCCTTGGCAGGTCTGTTGTCATTAAAGTTCTTTATAAATTTAATGCACTTATAAGGGTCATTGTCATCATTATTGTTAGGATACAGGTAAGGACTGGTTTTGAGATTTCCAGGGACCCCCTGGGTGAGGAAACTCTCTACCAATACAGGTCAGCATCTTCTTTGCAACTTACTTTGATAGAGACTTGTCTAGATCCCTCAGGGGTGTAGTGGTTTGCCTTGGGTTACATTGCCATTATGGAGAGACAGCTAAGGGGCACAGTGGATTGGGCTTTGGACATAGAGTTGAGAAGATTTGAATTTGAATTCTGGCTCATACATTAGCTATATGACCCTGGGCAAGTCAATTAGTCTCTGTCTGCCTTAGTTTGGCTCTCTGTAAAATGGGGATAATAATGCCTCCCTTCCAGATTGGTTGTGAAAATCAAAAGAGGCATTATCTGTAAAAAGCTTTGCAAATCTTAAAGCACTGTGGTAACTATGATGTTGATGATGATGATGGTGATGGTGATGAT
The DNA here is from genome assembly GCF_900497805.2 of Vombatus ursinus. Taxonomy (NCBI): domain Eukaryota; kingdom Metazoa; phylum Chordata; class Mammalia; order Diprotodontia; family Vombatidae; genus Vombatus; species Vombatus ursinus. Next base: position 4,689,625 of record NW_020954751.1, on the reverse strand, counting down.
ATATCAGAGGTGGCCCTTGAGCCCAGGTCTTTCCAATTTTGAGACTAGCTCTCTATACACTATGCCTTGCTAACAAAAACAACAAACAACAATCACAACGAAAACCAGAGGGAAAAGAGCAATGAAGTTTAAGGAATTGCAGAGTTGGAAAGGATCTCAGAGTCCTTCTGTTCTCATCCAAGGCTGACTAAGAATCCCTTCTTTGTCATCTCTAACAAGTGTTCATCTTGTCTCCGTGTACCTGTGGGGACAGAGGTAGACACTTTTGGACAGCTCTAATTGTGCAGATTTTTTTTTCCATTACACTGACTCTAAAGTTTTCTCTCTTTCTATTTTCATCTGTTGCTCCTAATTCTGTCTTCTGAGGCCAACTAGACAAATTTATTCTCCATTCTTTCAGACAACCCATCAGATACTTGAAGACAGGTATCATGTTTCTCCTATTTCTTCTCTTGTCCAGGTGAAACATTCTCAATTCCTTCAATCAATCCTTGTAGAGCAGCAACTGAGGGTACAGTGGATGGAGTAGGCAGATCTGGAGAGGAACTTTGGAGAGTTGGATTAAAGTAGATGGGAGTAAGAGAGCATCCATTTAAGGATGGACAACAGAATTTGGGCAGCTAGGTGGCTCAGTGGATAGAGTAGTGCTGGGCCTGGAGTCAGGAAAACTCATCCTACTGAGTTCAAATCTGGCCTCAAACATTTATTGGCTGTGTGACCTTGGGCAAGTCACTTAACCCTGTTTGCTGGAGTTTCCTCATTTGTAAAATGAAGGAAATGGCAAGCCACTCCAGTGTCTTTGCCAAGAAAAGCCCAAATGAGGTCATGAGGAGTCAGATATGACTCAGCAACAACAACCACCATCACTACAACCACCACCACCATCACCACCATCACCACCACAACAGAGTTTATACATCAGCAGCCAGGGGTTCAGAATGCTGGAAAGGGGAATGGGGTGGGATCATGCTAGCTATTCCAGAAGGTGTCCATCTAGACTCTCAGTGATTGATTAGTTCAAGTTCTTCCCTCAAGGTCCAACTTCCTGTTAAATGGTGATTTTGTGTCCTGTGAGGACCCAGGAGGCTTGCCTCACAGCATTGAAGGAGAAGGTATGGGAACCCAGTCTGGAAGAAGGTCCTGGGAGGCAGGAAAGGGGAAGAGATCTTTTCCTAGGGTAGACAGTCATTGGAAAAGAAAGCTCTCTCTCTCTCTCTGTGTCTCTCTATGTGTATATATATATATATATATATATATATATATATATACACATATATATACACACACACACACACATAGATACACACACACATATATATATACACACATATACACATATATATTTAACACAATGCCTGGCACATAGTAGGTGCTTTGTAAATGCTTATTCCCTTCCCTTTCTCTTTTGGAGCAGAGTCAATGATGGAATCTAGGAGGCTGATGCTGGGGTCTTGGACTACTTTGTGCTTTTGAAGTTGATTTTTTTAACACAAGTGTAAGACTTTATCTGTATTCCTATAAAATTTAATCTTGGCTCCGGATGATGCTAGATTGCAATACTTCTAGACTATTGTAATCTTTTTGCATTCCAGTTCTGCCCTCCAACATGTTAACTATCTCTTCTAGTTTTATGTAACCTGCAAATTAAATAAACGTGTTCTTTAGGAAAGACAGATGCTAGACTTGGAGTCAGAAGTCCTAGGTTCAAATCTCCCACTTGATGTTTACTTGCCATGTGACCATGGGAAAATGTATAAACTCTTTGTACCTCATTTTGCTCATCTGTAAAATGGAGATATCAATTCCTTTAGTACCTACATCATAGGGTTATTGTGAGGCTCAATTGAGATAAGATATATAAAGGGTCATACAAACTTAAAAGTGCTATATAAATGTTAGTTAATATTTTTTCTATGTCCTTATCAAAGTTATTGATAAAAATACTTAACAGCATAGAATGAAGGCTAGATTCCTGGCTCCTTCTGCTAGAGACCTCCTTCCAAGTTGACATTCAAGCAATAGACTTTTGGATCCATTCATTAAGCCAGTTCTGAATCTGTCTAATTATATTCTTTTCTAAGCCATCTCTCCATATCTTTCTGCCAGAATTTCACAAGAAGCTTTTTCAAATGCTTTGCTAAAATCGGTATAAACTGTCTATAATTTTCATTGGATCAATCATTCTAGTAGTCCTGTTTTTAAAAAAAATTATTTATTTTAAATTTTCAACATCCACTTCCATAAAATGTTGAGTTTTAAATTTTCTCCCCATCCCTCTCTCCTCCTTCCCCAAGATGGCATGTAATCTTATATAGGCTCTACTTATACATTCATATTAAGCATCTTTTCACATTAGTCATGATGTATAGAAGAATTAGAACTAATGGGAGGAACCACGAGAAAGAAGAAATAAAACAAAACAACAAAAGAAAAGGAGAGCAAATAGTATGCTTCAATCTGCATTCAGACTCCATAGTTCTTTCTCTGGATGTGGATAGCATTTTTCATCATGAGTCTTTTGGAGATGTCTTAGATCCTTGTATTGCTGAGAAAAGGTAAGTCTATCAAAGTCGGTCATCACACAATGTGGCTGTTACTGTGTACAATGTTCTCCTGATTCTACTCAACTTTATTCAGCCTCAGTCCATACAAGTCTTCCCAGGTTTTTCTGAAGTCTGCCTGCTCATCATTTCTTATAGTAGTATTCCATTACATTCATATACTACAACTTGTTCAGCCATTCCCCAATTGATGGGCATCCCTTCAATTTCTAATTCCTTGCCACCACAAAAAGAGTTGCTTTAAATATTTTTGTACATGTGGGTCCTTTTCCCATTTTTATCCTATCTTTGGGATACAGACCTAGAAGTGGTATTGTTGAGTCAAAGGGTCTGTACAATTTTATAGCCCTTTGGGCATAGTTCCAAATTATTCTCCAGAATGGCTGGATCAGTTCACCTCTCCACCAACAATGCATTAGCGCTCCAATTTTCCTACATCTTCTCCAACAGTTATCACTTTCCTGTTTTGTCGTGTTAGCCAATCTAATAGGTGTGATGTGGTACCTCAGAGTCATTCTGATTTGCATTTCTTTAATCAATAGTGATTTAGAGCATTTTTTCATATGACTATAGATAGCTTTAATTTTTTCCTCTGAAAACTGACTTTTCATTTCCTTTGACCATTTATCAATTGAGGAATGACTTGTATTCTTATAAATTCAACTTAGTTCTCTATATATTTTAGAAATGAGGCCTTTATCAGAGACACTGGCTGTAAAAATTGTTTCCCAGCTTTCTGCTTCTGTTCTAATCTTGGCTACAATGGCTTTGTTTGTGCAAAACCTTTTTAATTTAATGTAATTAAAATCATCCATTTTGCATTTCATAATGCTCTCTATCTCTTGTTTGGTCATAAATTCTTCCCTTCTCCATAGATCTGATAGGTAACCTATTCTTTGCTCTCCTGGTTTTCTTATAGTATCAATCTAAATCATGTTCCTATTTTGACTTTATCTTGGTATAGGGTGTAAGATGTTGGCCTATGCCTAGTTTTTGCCATGCTATTTTCCAGTTTTCCTAGCAGTTTTTGTTAAATAGAGAGTTTCTATCCCAGGAGCTGGAGTCTTTGGATTTATCAAATAATAGATTACTATAGTCATTGATTGTTGTGTCTTGCATACCTAACCTATTCCACTGATTCAGCTTTCTATTTCTTAGCCAGTACCAAGTAGTTTTGATGATTGCTGCTTTATAGTACAATTTAAGATCTGGTACAGGTAGGCCACCTTCCCTTGCATTTCTTTTCATTAGTTGCCTTGATCTTCTGGATCTTTTGTTCTTCCAGATGTATTTTGTTATTGTTTATGTAACTCTATAAAATACCTTTTTGACAGTTTGATTGGTATGGCACTGAATAACTAAATTTAGGTAGAATTGTCATTTTTATTATATTAGTTTGGCCTACCCATGAGGAACTGATATTTTTCCAATTATTTAGATCTGACTTTATCTGTGTGAGAAGTGTTTTGTAATTGTGTCCATACAGTTCCTGAGTTTGTTTTGGCAGATAGACTCCCAAATATTTTATAATGTTTACAGTAACTTTAAATGGAATTTCTTTAGCTCTTGCAGTTGGACTTTATTAGTAATATATAGAAAATATATTTAAATATAAAGAAATATAAATATATAAATATATTTATATATTAAATATATTAAAAAAAAGATATAGGAGTTAGTTTGGAAGGACCTGTTCTTGATGAAGCCATGTTGGCTCATTGTGATTGATTACTCTTTCCTTTTTTAAATGTTCACTAACCATCCCTTCAATGAAATGTTCCAGAATTTTGTCAGGAATCAAAACCTAGGTGTAGAGGTGGGCCACCCCATTCTCTTCTCCCTTTTGACTCTTTGTTGTCAATGTCTGGCTTTTCAACCCAGACTTTATGATTCTGTCACTAGATATGGCATCATTCTCACCCATGATACCTATGATGAAAAGATGAGTTTCTTTAGTCATGTAGTTATGGTCACGTGAGCATCACTGTAATTGAGGGGACACATGTCACAGAGTAGGCCAGTTGGTAAGGCTGTCAACTCAGGATGCAGGCACTGTTTTTGTAAACACAGGAAAATTTAAACATTAACAGGTCATTCAATCATTGGATTTTTGGATCCATTAATTCAATCCGTTCTGGATCTGCCTAATTGTACTCTCTTCTAACTCATGTCTCTTTATTAATTACCTATCCTGGGTGGTAAAAAAAAATGAAAGGGACAGGGAGAGATCAAAGCAGGCCAGAGCTTTAAGGTGGCCAGATACATGTCGCTCACTTAGAGTTCTGGTGTTTGTTATGTGTTTTTAAATGTGACCTCTCATTTGAACCTGGCAAAGCCTAGCATTTCCCTATGTCAGTTCAGGAGATGTCGGGGAATTTTATCTCTTCCTGAATGACTTCCAGACTTCTGAGGGGAAATGTAAGAATTGATATTGTTGTTATCATTTTTACTCTCTTTCTTTTTCTTCCTCCTCCTCTTCCTCCCGCTCTTATTCCTCTTCCTATCTTCTCCCCCTTCTTCAGGTAGTGGCCTTGTTTAGGTTTCTAGATTTAAAATTTAATAATATCTGACCTTTACACTGTGCTTTAAGGTTTGTAAAGTGTTTTCAATCTATTATCTCATTTGAACCTGAAAATAATCCCAAAATTTTCTGATTTTACAAATGGGGAAATTGAAGATCAGACTGGCTAAGTAAACTGCCCACGATCATCTAGCTAGTAAGTGTCATGGGCAGGATTTGAATTCAGCTCTTTTTAACTTTATATCGAGGGTTCTACGCTCTATTACAGAACCATAGCATTTGAGAATTGGAAAGGGCTTCAGGGGTTGGCTAGCCCATCTAGTGGGGAAAAAAAATTTCCATTACAACATATGGACAAGGAGTCATCTGATCTTTGCTAGTGAAGGGAAAACCTATGATCTCTTTGAGGGATCCCATTCTATCTTTAGATAGCTCTAATTTCTTACATCGAGCCTAAATCTTACCCTCCCCCCTTTTTGTCCACTTCTCCCTATTGCTTTTGTTCTGCCCCTGGAGAACAAGTCTATCCTATCTTTCACTTGCCCCACCCTACTTCTCATCCTGTGCACCCTCCTACTCCTAGTAGAGCTGGGAGGGATCTTAAAGGGCATCTAGTGCAATCATTTTATTTTACAGATGAGGAAACTGAGGCCCTGGGGGGAAATGACTTGGCCAAAGTCATAGAGGTAGTAAGTGGAAGAACAAGGATTCGGACCTTAATTTTACAAGTCCAAATGCAGTGCCCTTTCCACTATGCCAGGCTTCCTATTTGGGCCCCTGATTTGCTATGGCAGAGTTTCAGGACTGCTTCATTTAAGTGGCCATTTTAATATAGTAGACTTTCCGTTGGAACCCCTAAGGTTTTAGAGGCAATTTTCTTTACTACCTTGCCTGTGATTTCCAGGAAAGCAGTTCTTTCAAGTAGGCCGTTAGAGATTAAATACCCAGCCCTGATTAAGTGGCTGATTTTTTTAAATAGCCCATTGAAAGCAGATGGCTTTTCCACCCCAGCTGGCACTTTCACTTTTGAATCCTAGTCTTTGGAGTGACACAGATGACCTGGAGAGGGTGCCCAGGGAGGCCCAAGATGGTGCAAGGCCTCTCCATCAGATGAAGTAGATGGAGTTTGCTATGCCTACTGAAGAGAAGACTTAGGGGGGACATAATAACAATTAAATCAAGCATTTGTTAAGTGCCTACTATGCACCAGGCACTGTGTTAGACACTGGGTATACAAAGAAAAAAAGTGCAGCAGTCTTTGCTCTTGTGTAAGTATATTCGGAATAAGTACAGAATTCTTAGGGGCAGGTAGGTGGTGCAGTGGATAGAGCATTGGATCTGCAGTCAGGAAGACCTGAGTTCACACATGCCTTCAGACACTATGAGATCCTGAGCAAGTCATTTACTTCAGTTTCCACATCTATAAAACAGGAATTTCAATAGCACCTACCATTAGGGTTGTGTTGGGCATCAAATGAGATATCTGTAAAGTGCTTAGCACATATGATATATATGCTAGTTATTGTTATTTTTATAATTACAAAGTGGTTTAAAAAAAAAGGAATGTACTAGTATGTCCAGGAGATCAGGAAAGGTATTCTACTAAGGTGGTGCTTTAGCTGAGTCTTCAAGGATAGTGTTTCTCAGAATCTGAAGATCTATTGGATGGAAGGCAGGTTATACTTATTTTACTCGGATCTGAACACAAGTTCAGATATGGCTGACCAAACAAAGCAGGTTTATCAACTGTCCTGGACATTATACTTTAAGATAATTAATCTTCATTATAAACTCAATAGCCATCAACAAGAGCAGACATTCAAAACAGGACAAAATATTACTTACTAGTTGTGTAACCCTGGGCAAGTCACTTAACCTTTGTTTGCCTCAGTTTTTTTATCTGTAAAATGGAGATAATAATAGCACCTACCTCCCATGGTCAAATGAGATAATAACTATAAAATGCTTTGTGCAGTTCTTGGCACATAGAAAACTCTATATAAATCTTAGTTACTGTTATTATTATTACTTCAAATCCCCTGGGCTTCAACAAGAGAGAACTAAATGAACTAACTAGCAACAAGCAAGTGAAGAAAATGCTCCCACTCTGTGAGTACTAGGGTCTGGGGTCACACTAGATTTTTTTGGGGGGAGTGGGGATGGCAAATCATGATGTTCCATCCCCACTCCCCCCAAAACAAAATCAAGTGTGCAATCTACTAAAGCCTCTAGGACCTTCAGTTGAGGAACAAGCTTTTATGAAGTGTCTACTGTTTGCCAGGCACTGTGATTGGTGCTGGGAAAAAATATAAAAAAATGAAACATTCCTTACTCTTTAGTTTATATTCTAAGGAACCACTGTCTAGCCATGTCTCCTCTGCCTTGTCCTAATGCACTTGATTATTTGAACTTAAGCACAGGATTTTCTGTCTAACATTATGATGCTTCTAGATTAAAGTCAGTTCCCCACTCTTACGTATGGGGTAAGAGAGGATCCCTGCTGAGATGAAGTACGGCCTGTTGTAGGGAGGATGATATACTTCTGATAATGTCTATATATATCTATCCTGCTTCGAGTGAAGGGAGAGACCTGGCCATGGTACGGTGAGTTTGACCAAATTAGACTCTTTAGGGCTTCAGTTATACAGTCTGCTTTGCTATACAAGCCATGCTGTTGGATCCCCTCACTCCAGGGAATGTCTATGTAACATCAGGAGATCAAGAACTTGGGAAATTTCTTAGCACTCCTCTAGTTTGCCTTCTGGTCCAATCTCTGACGTCTCAATGGTACTCTTTATCTCTGTGTGAGGAGGGCTTAGATTTGCTGTATTTGGTCCCATAGAGCATATCGAGGATGGACAGAAGCTGCAAAGAGGCTGATTCAGACTTGATGTCAGGAAAACCTTCCTAATGATTTGAACTGTCCTGACATGGAATGAGCTGCTTTGACAGGTTGTGGGTTTTCATTCCTTGAAGGTCTTCAAGAAGGGGCTGTATGCTCACTTGTCAAGTGTGTGACAGTGGGGATTTCTTTGGTGTATGGGTTAGATTACATGGTTGAGGCGGTCCCTTCCTACTCTCAAATGTGTTGATTTCGTAAGATCAAGCAGAGTGATTTTTATTATTTTTCTGGGGTCCTTGGCCTCATTTTCAACAAAGCCAAAGTCTTTTATGAACATCTGACTCCTGAGCAATGGAATGGCCTCTCTAAGCACTTCATATGAGCCTTTGAGAAGGCATTGACTTCCCATCCATAGGGTATTTAGTCAGAAGAGCAACAGAAACAAAAAAAGTGAAAATCTGGCCTCTTATGTCATGAGACCTTGGTTCAAATGCAGAATCCTCAAATGAAGAGAAAGGGAGCCCAGATGCTTTATGGAAAGCATTGTTTATTCCCAGTGACCTTGGATGGTGTGCTCTGAGTATAGAGTATTTCTTGGTACCACAATGTTCCGTTCTTAAGAAACCAGATTCAGTAGTGGTGAAGGGGTTTTGAAAGCCAATGGAAGGCACAGTTAGGTTCACAATTAACAAAGGTCAAAGGCATCAAGCAGCTTTTGTGAACCTGACAGTAAGCTTTGGAGGCTGAGGCTAGGTCTCTCCTGTGCTCTTAGGTGATGCTTCCTTCACAGGAGCAGGTGTTCTGTCCATGATAGCAACCTCAGCAATAAGAGTGATAACAATGTTACAAAGCCACTCATTATTAGTTAAAGAATAAAGGATTGAATAGGTCAGCATTTGGAAAAAGGTTTTTTTTTTCTTCTAGGTCATCTCATTGAAGTCAGGGAAAATGAAGGGTTGTGGAAGAGATGTATAGGCAAATACTTCAAAGAGAATTAATTTTATAGTTGATGTAACATTTTATTATATCACAAATCACTTCCTCTAAAATTTGATAAATAATTACCCAAACCAGGTCCATGAAAAAGCTATAGATTTTTGACTGTCTTGACTCAATTGGTCTGTCCATAAAAACAAAGAAGAATTTATTTTTTAACAATGTTTGCCCACATTGACTTGTTTTAACTTCTTGTAGATACAGCCTCAGTCTAGGGCAGTGGCTTCAAATACACAATAGCACTTCTCAAGTATGAGTGTTAAGGAATCACTGTGGAAAGAGTGATGGACTGGGGTTCAAGAGACTTGGGTTTTGGTCTTGGCTTTGCTGCTAACTCTTACTAGGACCTTAGAAAAGTCACTTTACTTTCCTAGGCCTCAGTTTCCTTATATGTCAAATGTGGGGATTGCACTAGATGATCCCTTAAAGTCTCTTCCAATTCTAATATTTTATGTTACCAAAAAACCCTTCAGATCTTCACAGTTGCAAATGTCAGGCTACCAGTCTGGCTGAATTAGTGGCCCCAGATTTTTACTTTATATCTTACTAGTTTCCAATATAAACCTGTAACTTGGGCTAGGCTAGCTTCCTAATCACTCCTCATACATGCCATGTTCATTTTAGTCTTGAAGCCTATGCCTAGACTTGGAACGCTCATTTGTTCATCAACTCCTACGTGTCCTCCTTAGTCCCAATGCAAGTCCCAGGTCTTCTGCAGACCTTTTCTCACTGACCAGGATTGAATAATTAAAAATGTGTGGCAGCCAAAAAGACTAACATGAACTGAGGGTGCATTAAGAAAAGACTGCACTTATATAGCATCTTGCAGGTTACAAATGGCTTTCCTTTTGAATTCTGTTAGTAGCTAATACGAGTAGGTAATGCAAGCATTATTTTTTAATCATTTTATTAATGAGGAAATTGAAGTTTATAAGTATGCAAAGATTTGTCCAAGGTCACATGGCAAAGAAGTCAGAGCTGGGACTCGTACTCAGATCTGCTGACTTCAAACCTGGACCTCTTCCCCTTCTCCTTCCTCTCTTCTCCTTCTTTCTCCACCTCTGCAGCCTCCTTATCCTATTGCTGAGTTCTTACTGGAATCTCCATTTTGAAGGAGGGCCCAGACCAGACCATCCACCCTTCATTTTCCAAGCTTTGTCCCCACGTCTTGTCTCAGGGATCTTTCCCCAAATCTCCATCAGCTTTTCAGTTCCCTTTGATGTATTGTCTTCTTCCATTAGAATGAAAGCTCCTTGAGGGGAAAGTCTCTCTTTCTTTTTGCTTGTATTTGTACTCCCAGTGCTTGGCTCAAGACCTGGCCTATAAATGCTTGTTGATTGACTTACTCTAAAAAATCTTTCTCCCATTTTGCTGAATTGTTATAGTGCTCCCTATTTGAACCATTCATTTTGACATTTGATCTTACATAGTAAAAGTACAGTTTTATGATTTGTAATGCCAAAGTCTTAGAGATGGAAGAGACCTCAGAGGTCATTGAGTCCAATTGGAAAGATAAATCTCCTTTACAGCCCGAAGTGTGAATCTGTCCTCAGGCATCCCCAAATACCTTGTAAGCTACAGGAGAAGAGGGAATATCAAATGCTTTTTGGTGTATTTATCATCATTTAGCAGTACTACCGACATGAGTGGCTGATCATTTTAGAGCACTTGACTTCAGTGCTCACAAAATAGAGAGTGTTCAGATGAGGGACAAGGGTGGTGGAGGAAGCCTTCTTCCATGCTTTACAGATCTGTTCTCGTTTGATCTTCGCAGCAAAGAGATTTGTCTTTGTATCTACAATGATTAGCACAGTCTCTAGCGTATCGTAGGTACTTAATAAATGCTTGTCGATTGATTTATTGATCACTTTAACTCTATGGGGCAAGCACTACAGACATTATTATCCTCATTTTATATGTGAGGAAACTGAATTTCAGAGAGGTGAAGTTACTTCATGATCTCATAGCTAGGGTCAAAGGGGGAATTTTAGCAAGTTCTCTCCTAACTCCAAGTACAAACTTTCCCCCAGTCTTCAGATGCTCAGAATCACAGAATCATTGAATTTGAGAATTGGCCATCTAGTCCAAGTTATGCCTTGAAAGGGATTTACACTATAACCTGTCTGACATGTTAGAAACTGGCTCGGTGGTGCAGTGGATAATGTATAGGACTTGGGATCAGGAAGCCACAGTTCTATTCCAGCTTCAGACCTTTGCTAGTTGTATAACCTGGGCAAGCCATTTTACTTCTCTCTGTCTCAGCTTTCTTATCTGTAAATTGGGGATAATAAGAGCACCTGCCTTCCAGGGTTATTGTTAGGATGAAATGAGTTAATATATGTAAAGCATTTTGCAAAATTTAAAGCATGATATAAATTTTGTCAATAAATCTATCTTCATTATCATTATAATGATGATGCCATGATGATGATGACGATGATGCTGTGGTCATCTAGGCTCTGATTGAAGATCTCTATTGAAGGAGAGCCTATTAACTCTTGAGGTAGTCCACTCCATTTTCAGAGAGCTCTAATTATTAAAAAAATTTCCCTGAAATCAAGCCTGTATTTGTCTCTTTGTAACTTCTATGCACTGCTCCTCCTGGTTTTTCTCTTTGGGGAAAAATAGAACAAATCAGATCTTTCTTCCATATGATACCCCTTCAAATACTCAGACAGCTACCATGTTTTACTTTCCATCCCTCACCTTAATCTTTCCTTCTACAGGCTCAACACTCACAGTTCTTTCAATTAATCCTTGTATGACATGGGTTCAAGGCCCTTCATCATGCTAATTGCCTTTTTCTGATGTTCCTCTTTTTTCTTTTCTTTCTTTCTTTCTTTTTTTTTTTTGGTGAGGCAATTGGGGTTAATGACTTGCCCAGGGTCACACAGCTAGTAAGTGTCAAGTGTCTAAGGCTAGATTTGAACTCAGGTCCTTCTGATTCCAAAGCCGGAGCTCTATCCACTGAGCCACCTAGCTGCCCCTAGTTGCATTTTTCTGAATCCACCAACTAATCAATATCCTTACTATACTGCAGCACTCAAACTTGAGCACAATACTCCAGTGATCTGACCAGGGAAGAATACAGGAAAATCTTATTCCTGGAAGTTCTGTCTTTCTTAACATATTCCAATATCACATTAGCTTTTTTGGATACCATAGCACATTGATGATTTGCATGGGAATGTGTAGTCTGCTAACCCTCTCCCCCCACCCTCTTTTTCAGACAAACTGCTGCCAGCCATGCTTTTCCTATTTTGTACTTGTGAAGTTGATTTTTTGAATCCCAGTGTAAGACTTCATATTTATTCCAATGAAATATTTTTATTTGATTTAGTCCAATGTTCTAGCCTTTAAGCTCTCTTTGGATCCTGATTCTGTCTTCTAGTGTGTTGCCATTCCTTCTGGTGATCTATGGCTTTGAAAAGTATACCATCTATGCCTTTATCTGAGTTATTGATAGTAATGTTAAAATGCATAGGCCAAGCACAGATTACCAGCACATTCTGCTGGAGGTCTTCTTTTAAGTTGGCATTGTACTATTAATGACTATTCTTTGGGTTTAGCCAGTCCAAATCCATCTCATCGGTATTGTTGTGTAGTCCATATCTCTTCATCTTTTATATAAGACTTAGCATGAGAACCTCTCTCAAATTCTTTGCTAAAATTTATGTAAACTATAACTACAGAATTTCTCTCTTCTACAAGTTTAGAAACTCTTGTCGGAAAAGAGAATAAGGTTATTCTGATATGAACATTTCTTAATAAAGCTTTCTGGGCTCTTTGTAATCACTGTTTTCTTTCCCAGATGTTTCCTAACTATTATCTTTCATAAATTAGAATTGAGTCAATTAAATGGCTACAATGTGCAATGTGCTCTGAATTAGTTCTTGGGGGAGATAAAGACAGAAGAAACAGTTCCTGCCCTCAAGGAGCTTACCTTTTATCAAGGGGATACAACACATACATATAAGTACATGCAAAGTATATATGTGTGTATTTGCATATACATATTTATGTACATATGTGTGTATGTCTATAGACATATATAGTAAATACAAAATAATTTAAAGGTGAAGATATAAGGAGATTCTTTGGGGAGCAGATAGACTGTCTAATGTCCTGTCCAGATTGGAAATGGTGTGATTCTGTAAAGTCAAGCTAGAAGAGGGCTTCCTGTTAATCTTGGCATTTTTCTTCAAAGTCTTCTACCCAAGGATGAACCAAGTATGAACAGTGATTATAAGAAATCACTGTTGCTAGGGGTTGGTTTCTGGAAATCATAAATTCATAATACATCCTGTCACCTGGGCTGTGAAGATAACAGCATTTAGTCTCAGGAACAGTTTGTTTTGGGACTTCAAAGCTTGCGATGGCGGAAGTGAAAGGAAGGGATGAAGAGATGGTGATTTATCTGGATTGTGCAAGGACCCTTATCACCTTGGGAGAGGGAGAGCCAGAGTGCAGCATGTTTGGAAAGAGCAAAGGTATCAACTTCCCATCCAGCTTTCCTAGAACTCTCTTTGTTGGCAAGGACAGAAACAGAAAGTGAGGCAGAAGGAGATAGAAGATAAATGGGTAACAGAGAAGGAAGGGAGAGGGATGCTGATCCTTCATGCGGTGGTGGCCTTTGCTGACTCCCCTGACCCTCTGGTCCCTGGACTCAACTCCTGTTGCATTGTTCAAAAAAACTCTTTGATTTTTAGTGATAGGGTTTGGACCGGTGATTTGAAACTCCCTCTACCAAAATGCAGGTCTGCACCCATTCTGCAACTTACAGGTTTAAAGAGTTGCCTAGGACCCTGAACACTGAGAAGTTGAGTGACTTTGTCCAAGGTGGTATTACCAGTCTTTGTTGGACCCAAGTCGTACGGACTCTCTATCCACTATGCCATACTGTCCCTAGGTTTTTAAAAACATTGATTAAAATAATTGATAAACAGAAATGTATGCTAGAAATTAAAATATCTTAGAATTATTATGAAAGTAGTTTTGACCTTGTAGACCTGGAAAGGTCTCAGTTGACCCTCAGGGATCACCAGACTCAGCTTTAGGCATCTCTCTAAAACTTTAAGTTGCAGAAAGTGTAGCAATCTGCATCAGTAGAGAGAGTTTACTGATCTGGGAGTTCTCTATAGCAATGAAAGCACAGGTCTAGCCCCTATTCTCATATATACATATGTTATAAAAATTGAGCACATTCAAGAAGGGAGCAAGCAATAGAATTCATTGTCTTCATTGTGCCCCAATGCACAGAGTAAGGACAACAACAAGATGAGCTGGCGATCCTAAAGCCAGGGAGCACAGTTTCCTTTGTGGGATGCAATTCCAGACTGAAATCTTGCTCTGGAAGGCAATATCTCATTCAAGAGGTCTAGGAAAAGTAGAAGAGGGAGGGTCTGAGTAGAAACAGCTATGAGTAAAGGGCCAAGATTTAAGAATTCCATGAAGGACCAAGCTGTGTCAACTGACAGAGCGCATTTGTCCATACTAGAGACAGTAGGAAGAAAATTTTTATTTCAAAATATGATAATAACATTTGCTTGCAATTATTTGCATTTAAAGTGTATCTACATAGAGAAGAGAGATTATAGAATTATTGTTAAATTAGAATTATATAGAATTATGGTTAAATTAGGAAAAATATTTAAATGAACACAATGAATATACCTGGGCCTTCTCATATTTTATTAAGAAGATAGACTCATGTGAGAAAACTCAGGAATAATTGAGGGGAAAAACAACGAAGAACATTTGGGTGAAGGTCAGAATCAGGGGCAATGCCATATTGTTATTGCCGCTCAGTGTATGGAATGGAAAGTGTTAGATTTGGGGTGAGGAAGGAGAGACCTGAATTCGAGTCTTCCCTCAGGTACTTACCAGTTGTGTGATCATGAGCAAGGCACTTTACTTCTGGGAAACTCAGTTTCCTCATCCATCAAATGAGGAAAGTAATATTTATAATTCTGACCTCACAACACTGTTGTAAGGATCAGATGAGATAATGTATATAAAATGCACGTAAGCACTTTACATAAAAGTATCATATAAATGCCAAGCTATAATGATTATACAACCTACCACTGTGACAGAAAGGGGAAATAAATGAGAAGTTTGGGAACAAGATAATCCACTTGGCTCATTTGGCCTGATGTAGTAGTAGTGATGGAGAATTCAATACTAAAGAATATGTAAATCACTGACCCTTTGTATTAGATGATGCTGACAGTGTTGGTATTGCTGAGTATTTATTTATTTTGATTTAGAAACAATCACTTCTTATTGGAGATCTCTTGCATGGGGGCAGCTAAGTGGTGCAGTGGTAGAATTATGGCCTTGGAGTCAGGAGGACCTGAGTTCAAATCCAGCCTTAGACACTTGACATTTATGAGCTATGTGACCCTGGGCAAGTCACTTAACCCCAATTGCCTCACCAAAAAGCAAAAAAAAAAAAAAAATTCTTGCATGACTAGGTCATAATCACATTGGGGCATTTAGGATATTGTTCCATTTGTGGGTACTTAAACCTAAGCAGCAAGTCCCAGTCATTTATGTATTTGCATGTGAGCTTCATAACTATTTATATGACCTCATTAAACAAAATTCTGATGTGTGGATGGATCTCAGTTCTTTCTTTTTGGAGGCAGTATGAGGTAGTGAACAGAGTCCTTGGATCAGGATTTGAATCCCGCCTCAGATACTTAGTAGCTGAGAGACACTAGGGCTCTAGGCGAATCAGTTAACCTCTCTGCACCTCAATCTCCTCATCTGTAAAATAAGCAGACTCAATGACCCTTCTAGTTCTAAATCCATGATTTTATGAATATACACGAACCCTAAAAAGACCTGGCATCATGGAATTGAAAGAAATTTCCACCGGCAACCTTGATGTTGTGAAACCAGCACTGGACTTGGAACTAGAGTATTTTAGGTCTAGTCAAGGTTCTGCCACTAGCTGTGAAGCTTTGGTAAGCCACTTTTCCATTTATAAAACTAGAGGGTTGAACCTGATGACCTTTAAGATCCCTTCCACTCTCTTTCAGTATTATGAGTCTATGTATGTATATCTTTGCACATCACTTTGAAGCACTGATGAATCCATGAATTCATTGGTGTGTGTCCCTCTGTGCTTTTTCTCCTTGTGCTTTTCTCTTTTTTTCTCTCCAAAGGAGATATGCCCACCAGGATTTACTCTGGTTCTTTTAAAATCTTAAGAGTATCAACGTGCTGGGTATGGTGATATGTACTTACCACTAGTGGGGAGATTGAATTGGGCAGATCTTTTGAGCTTAGGATTTCTGAGCTGCAGTAGGTAATGCAGATAGAGTATCTGCATTAATACGGTGAGACCCCAGGAGTGCAGGAGCCACCAGCTTGCTTTTGGAAGGCCCAGATCAGAAGCAGAGCAGGTCAAAGTTTCCTTGCTGATCAGTAGTGGGATTTGGGCCATGAGCAGCCCCTGTACTTTCAGCCTGGGTGAGATAGGGAGACCCAATATCTTTTTTTTAAGAGTATCAATATAGTACTGGGATACTCAAATGTTATACCTCATCTTCCCTCTGTGTCTGGTCCATCTCCTTTTGCTGGACATACATGTACTTCATCATGTTCTTTTATGTCTCTTATTGTATACAAATCATTATTGGTGGTGTTTTGTAGCCTACCCTATATTTTTCTATAGTCCTTTGTATTACTTGAAATTTTAATTTTTATGAGATTATAAAGTGCTGGACCTCGAGTCAGAAAGACTTGGGTTTGAATCCCTTTATTGACATTTCCCCCATTGCCATTGGCAAGTCATCTAACTTCTATGAACCTCAGTTTTCTCGTCTACAAAACAACACCATTAATACTAGTAGCACCTGTCTCATAGGGTTGTTGTGAGGATCAAATGTGATAACATATATAAGGCACTTTGAACTCTACAGTACTACGTAAATGTCAGTCATTATTGTTGTTATTGTGACAGGGAATAATGGGGTTTAAGGTGGGGGGTAATAGTGGCAATGAGGATTCTGGTATAATTCAAAGTCTTATGCAGTTTCCCAAATGGAATTCCACCCTGATCTCTTTCTCTTGTTCAATTATAGACCCCATTCATTGGCTCTCTGAATCAACTTTCCAAGGTATACATTGATAGACTCACTTAACAGGATGCCCATCCAACTGCATGTCATAACTGTCATATGCAATATATCTGGATGATTATTTATTTTTCATCCACACTTTGTTTTTCAGGTGTAAATGGCTAACCAACCTCTTTCACACTGACATGAATTTCACTGAGGAGACTTTGGGGACAACAAAAAAATTGTTATTGTCTGTGGGTAAAAATATTTGGAGAAACTCACTGTCAATAGAGAATGCTTTTTTTTTAAGTAAGTTTTATTGATGTCTTTTGTTTTTACATCACAACTATCTCTGGGTATAGCTCTCTCGGTCCAAGTATTGCGTTCTCCTTTGGAACAACAATGAAAAAAACAAAGAAACCAGTTCAAAAAAACCAATTGATCCACTTATTGCATACAACAGTGGATTTTATATTCTATGCCTGTGGTCACTAGCATCTCTGTCAGAGGAGGGAAGTATATTTCATTATATATTCACCAGAACCAAGATTTCTCATTGTAATTATTCAGAATCCAGCTTTAGGGAATCCCATTTTTGTTAGGACTCTGTGCTGTGCATCTTTTAAAGACATTGGCATTTCCCTTGGTGATCTCATCAGTTCTCATAGATTCAATTATTGTCTCAATGCAGATAATTCTCGAATCTACTTATTTGGCTCTAATCTCTCCCCTGAACCTCCAATGTCATATCTCCAACTGCCTATTGGACATCACAAACTGGATGTCCTACATACATTTTAAATTCAACATGTACAAAACTGAATTCATTATTTCTTCTCTTTCTAACTTCTCTATGACTGTTGAGGGTGCCACCAACCTCCCAGTTACCCGGTGTTACAATCTGGGAGTCATTCTTGTATCTTCACCCTGTCTCATCTGATATACCTAATCTGTTGCCATGACCTGTTGATTTTTACCTCTGTAATATCTCTCACACATGCTAGCTTCTTTCCTCTAACACTGCCACAACCCTGGTACAGGCCCTCATCATGTCATACCTGAACTGTTGCAATAACATGCTACTTGGTCTCCCTGCCTCCAGTCTCTCCCCACCTACTCCATTTTCCACTTGGTATCAAAGCAATCTTCCTAAAGTGAAGTTCTAACCATGTCCAAACCTCTCTAAGCATCTCTTCTCCCCAGTCCCCAATTCAACAATCTCTAGTGGCTCCCTATCATTTCTAGAATCAAATATAAAATCCTCTGTTTGACTTTTAAAGTCTTTCATAACCTGGCCCCTTCCTGCATTTTCCACCTTACTCATCCAGTGTGCTCTGTAAGCCAGTGATACTGGCCTCCTTGTGTTTCCTCATACAAGATATTCCATCTCCTGACTCCATGTATTTTCACCAACTGTCCTCCGTGCCTGGAATTCTCCCCTTCCTCATCTCCATCACTTGACTTCCCTGCCTTTCTTTAAGCTCCAGCTAAAATCCTACCTTTTATGAGAAGAAATCCCTTTTGGATCCCCCTTAATGTTAATACCTTCCTTTTTATATTGTCTCCAATTTATCCTCTACATAACTTGTTTGTATGTGATTGTTCAGTTATTGTCTCTCTCATTAGGCTGTGAGTTCCTTGAAAGCAAAGATTGTTTTTCTTTTCTTTTCTTTGTATCCCCAGAGCTTAGCATAGTACCTGCAAAAGCATTAGGCACTTAATAAATGCTTGTTGATTTGGTGTGACTTGACAAAGTCACCATAGGTGAGCATATGCCTCTCTGTCTTTCACTTTGCCAATACTTAGTGGATTACTGAAAAAAATTATTCTCATACTTGTATCTCTCACAGACTTTTGCATTTTTAAAAATCCCAAGTGGATTTGTGATTTCATTGATTTGAGAGTTTCCTTCAACAATGGATGTCACAAGTCGTCTATGCCTATCTATCTGGTGTGATTATTATTTATGTCTTTGATTAAGTTCACCATGGGGAGTCAAACTCTGTCTACTAGAAGCCTCCTTGACATCACAAGGATATCAGTGTTGTACTCTGGCCATCTATCTGCCTTGTCTTCCTTTGCCTCTGCCCCGTGACTGACCCATCTCCTCTTTCTTTACTTCCCCAATGTTATCCTTTAAGGCATTTAATGGATGAAAATGGAAGGAGGACAGCAGACAGAAGGAAAAAAGGAAATCATTTGTAAAGGTTATTATAACGAATTGTTTTCACAATTGACATAGAGGACAGCGTAATCATCCCATTTGGACCCTAACCTCACAATCCCAGATGTGCTTGTAGGGGGCAATTGTTGTTTGTCCTTAGTTTCTTTTCTTTTTCTTTTAGATTCAAACACCAGAACTCAAATACAGAATAGAGAAAAGAAAAAAAATACCATGAACTTAAACATTGAAACTTAAATACAAAGTAAGAAAATAAAAAAAGCATGTCATGTGAATAGTAGAACTTAAGAGAGGATTCAAAATGTGTAGCGATAAATTTTCATTTCAAGAAAGTGTATATAGGGGCAGCTAGATGGCTCAGTGGATAGAGCACTGGCCCTGAAGTCAAGAGGACCTGAGTTCAAATCCGGCCTCAGACCAAACACTTGACACTTACTAGCTGTGTGAGCCTGGGCAAGTAACTTAACCCCAATTGCCTAAAAAAAAAAAAAAAAAAAAAGTGTATGTAGTAAATATTATACATTGTGTTGAGAGCTGTCCATCTTTTCTTTGCTTCCTTCTAAGTTTTCTTTTGTTCTCTGCTGTGCACTTTTTACTTTCTTCTTTTTCCTCTTCCTTTCCCCCCCAAAGTTATAATTAACTGCAGATATATTTATATATAGATATTTACATATACGTATGTATATATACATATACATGGGTACATATATAGACATATACTTTCCTTAACAAATTCTACTCCTGATCTTTGTTTATATTTTTGTGTGTATCTCTTATTTTCTATCCCTCCTGACTCCTCTGCTTTACTTCTACCTGTTACCTTGCCCTCCTATTACTTAGCCTACCCCGCTCCAAAGATCCCTGTCCTATCCTCCCATTCCTATAAATCTAAACACCCTTCTATAACCTCCAAAACTTATTCCCTCACCCTCTCCTCTAGAGATCCCTCCCTTTTCTTCCCAAGGATTCCTCCCTTATCCTCCCATTCCCATTGATATAAACACCCTTTTATACCTCTCTTTAACCTATTCCCTCCCCCTCGCCCATCCCTATCCCCTTACTGTTTTATTTCTTCTGAATTTAAAAGATTTTTATACTCTTCTAAATATATATGTATTGTTCCCTCTTAAACCCATTCCAGATGACAGCAGTTTACCAGAACTACCAGCCCTCCTACCCCATCTAATTTCTCTGTGTTGATTCTTCCTCTTGCTCCTCATTTGCATAAAATAATTATCTTTTTAGCTGTTCCTAAATGGTTTTACTTTTTAAAGTCATATCATACTCAGGCCTATCCCAATGTTTCTTACAAACTACCCAATTACTAATGACAATCTTAGACATATATTTTACATTTTATACATATAAAAGATAAACAGTCTGTCCTTATTGAATCCCTTGTAATCACTCTTTGGTATACACCTTGTGTTTCTCTTGGCTCTTGTATGTCAAATCTTCTATTAAGTTCAGCTTTTATTTTAACAAAGTCCTGAAAGTTTGACAGTTGATCAAATGTCCATTTTTTTCATTCAGAATTATGCTTAACTTTGCTGGGTATGGTATTTATGGCCAGAACCCCAGTTCTTTTGCTCTTCAATATATAGTTTTCCAAGACCTGTGGTCCTTTAGTGTCTCTGCTGCTAGGTTTTATTTGATTCTAAATGTGGCAGTCATATTTACATTTTTTTCCTTGTTGTTCTTAATATTTTATCCTTGAACTAGAGGTTTTGGAATTTGACTACAATATTTCTATGTGTTTTCCTCATAGGATCTCTTTCAATGATGATCTATGGTTTTTTTCTATTTCTACACCCCCCCCCCCCACCTTGTTCTAATGCTTTAGGACAATTTTCTTTAATTATTTCTTGTATTATTGTATCAAGATTCTTTTTTGATCATAGCTTTCAGGTAGTCTGATTATTCTTATGTTTTCTTGTCTTGATCTGTTCTTCAGACAAGTTGTTTTTCTTATGTTTCACTTTCTATTCTATTTTTTTATTCTTTATATTTTGTTTAATTAATTCTTGATCTCTTATAACTTCACTGGCTTTGCCTTGCCTAATTCTAATTTTCAAGGTGTAATTTTCTTTCTTAAGATTCTGGATCTCCTTTTCTAATTGGTTGACTTCTTTTTCATAATCTTCTTGTTTTTCTTGGATTATTCTTATTTTTAAAAAAATTTCCTCAATCCCTCTCATTTTATTTTTAAAGTTTTTTTGAAATTCTTCTATAAATTCTTTTTGGACAGGTGACCATTTGATGGTACTCTTTGGGGTAGAAGAGGTTTTCTTTGCCTCAATGTCCTCCTTTGAAGATGAACCCTAGTCTTCTCTACTCCCATAATAACTTTCTATGGTTGGATTCTTTCTCCTTTGCCTGTGCATTTTTTGTAGTAATAGCTTAATTTTTGTGATCACCTCTAGCCCTGGGGTTCGGCAGATGGTACCTCTTGCCCCAGATCTTTAGTTCTCCCTTCCAGTCTGGAACCAAAGCCAAACCTCCAGCCTCCTGTAAGTGTCCGCAGTCAGGGACCCTCTGCTCCACTGCTTCTGCACTCACTGGGTGTGTGCTGGTTCCTTCTCCCCTCGCCGCTCTCCACAGCAAGCCTGGTCTGGTGTTTCATGTCAGCAGAGGTTCCCTTGATCTTCCCAGACTCAGATGCATAATTCCCCTCGCTGTCCTAGGGGTAAAAGTTCCTGTGGTTGGGGCTGAGGTAGCCTCCCAAACCAGCTAACCCCAGGGCTTGCCACTTGTTTAAACTCCTTGCTGCTGCTTGTTAACACAGATCCTAGCCTGGAGCTGTTTATTCTTCACTGGGCCCAAACCTGGTCCCAGGATTTTTCTTCTGATCTTCTCTGATGGTCCCAGGAAGACCCCTGTTGTGCCCCTATTCTTATTTATTTTTACTTGCACTTTGTTTGCCCTGGGACACTATTTTATCTCTTTTGTGGGGGAAAATCTTGAGAGCTTGAAATTTTCTGACCTACTCTGCCATCTTCCCAAAATCCTCTCTCATCCTTAGTTGTGGTTTGCTTTTTTTTTTTTTGTGAGGCAATCAGGTTAAGTGACTTGCCCAGGGTCACACAACTAGTAAGTGTCAAGTGTCTGAGGCTGGATTTGAACTCAGGTCCTCCTGACTCCAAGGCCGGAGCTCTATCCACTGCACTACCTAACTGTCCTGCTCTCATCCTTAGTTTCAAAGAGGACCAATGACATCATGGGGTGATGTCGTGACTCACATATGAATTGGATTTAAGTGAGGTAGAGTTGCCTCATCATCCTCAATATCTCTTCCAGGGTCATTGAAGTTCAGCAGCAAGACAAAAGTCAGGCAGACTGGCAATAGCCAGGGATGCAATGGGTGATCTTGGCTTCTTTGATATCTGACCAAGCTCTAAGCACTCCACAGCACCTGCTTCAGAAACCTTCATGGCCATTGGAATAAATTGTTCTCATCTGCACATTCCACCAGGGGAAGTCTTTACATTCTTGGGTAAACATCTAGGGGGAAGTAGAAATGGTTGGAAGGAAGATAGGTAGGAAAAGCAACAGGATTGGAGCACGTGTACAAAAGAGAAGAGTATAAAGACAGAAGCATCTAGAGGACCTCAACATCTGTAGGGAATCCTCCTTCTATTTACATTCTGTGCTGGATGTAATTAAAAGTGTTTTCAAGTTTTTAAAGACTCACCTGAAAGAAGGATTGGACTTTCTATCTTTCTACTCCCAAACGAGGAGCAACGGATACAATTGCAAAGAGGCAAATTTTGGCATAACACAAGGAAAAATTTCATGGCACTTAGAATTAAGGAATAGAAGGGGCTGCTTCAGGAGGCAGTATGTTCTTTCCTCCCTGGTGTTCTTCAGACAAAAGATGGATAACCACTTGGATATGTTGTAGAGGTGATTCTGGTTAAGGTTCTGGTTGGACAAGATCTTCTCTGAGGTCTCTAATAAGCTGATGATTTTGTGACTATCTTTTTGAGGATAGTATTCACTAGGTATAAGGGTTGAGATACTTTAGTATACATATCATTAATTATTTACTGTTTTTAATGTTAATATCCTTGAGTACAATTGCATCCTTGATGACAGATAATCAATAAAATGATGGCAGTAAGTAATGATCATGTTAATAATAATGAGGTTGATGACTTCCTCCTCCAAACTTTTGGTTTTCCCACACTTTCTTTTTCTCTTGGCGTGGATTTCTCTTCCCTTCTCTCCTCTTTCTGCCCTTCCTTTCCCAACTGCCTCCATTTTCTTTCCTGAATGGCCAGTGGAATCAGTTTAGTAGGATTTTCTCTTATCATACATTTGTTAGAGAGCCTCTTGGCATTTCCTCTCTCAGAAGACAAATATCTTGGATTATCACTTCCTTGTCCCCTAAAAGCCAGGGGGACACCCTGTCTAGCCTCTACTTCCAGACAGTGATAATCCACCTGGATCTATTCGGAGCCAGCTCTCTGCAAGGAGAAACATCTTTGTAGCTGATGTTTCTGGTGGCAAGCCCAAGACCAGAGCACAGTCATTGTAATGCTCTCCTGGGGAATGTACTTTCCTATAGAACTGACATCCAAATAGAAAATGTTCCTGAATTATACAGCCTGGCTAGGCAAGTCAGCAGATGCTGGGAAAGGCCATCCCTCATTTTTAAAAAGCTAGTGGTGAAAGTGATCCTTCCTTATAGCTTTAACTTGCCAAGCAGATTGGCAAAGGCTCTGGAATGAAAGAAAGTCAATTCAATTCAATTCAATTTGGTTTGATTCAATTAAATTCTGTTCACTTCTGTTTAGCTCAATTCAGTTACATACAATTTAATTTAATTCAACAAGCATCTTTAAAGCACCTACTATGTGCAGAGCCCAGTAATAGTTACTGGGGGATACAAAGATTAAAATGGTAAAGCAAGGCCTCTGCCCTCCTGGATCTTACAATTTAATGGAAGAGGGAAGATGATATGATATTGCCAGTTTTTTTCTGGACTGACAATTCTGACACATGGTCTGACAAAGGAGATTCCTTTTGTAAAGACTCATTAAATAAAAACTTTGTCAAATCTGACGGCCTTTTCTTAAACTTCATCTCTGGTGTCTCTGTAGGATCTGACACCACTGACCACTGGCTTCTCCTGTATGCTCTTTGTGTTGTCTTTGTCTCTCTGTGTGACAGCACTTACTCCTGGTACTTTTCTTACCTTTCTGACTACCTTTTCAGGATCTTCTGCTGTGTCATCATCAACATTATCCCAGGCCCCCTTTCTTTGCTTTCCCTAGTCTCTATTATGAAGTGACATGTTATTTGTCAAGTACTTAGCACTGTGCCTGGCACTTAGTAAGTGCTATAGAAATGCTTATTCCTTAAAGTAAAAAAAAAAAAAACAACAAAACCCAACAATATAAGATAAAAAAAAAAAAAAGAAATGCTTATTCCCTTCTCTCCCTTGGTATTTGCTTTAGTTCCCATGAGTTTGATTATCTCTATGAAGACAATGGCCTGTATCTCATATCTAACCCCAATCTCTTCTTTCCTTCCTTCCTTTCTTTTTCTTTCTTCCTTCCTTCCTTCCTTTCTTTCTTTCTTTCTTTCTTTCTTTCTTTCTTTCTTTCTTTCTTTCTTTCTTTCTTTCTTTCTTTCTTTCTTTCTTTCTTTCTTTCTTTCTTTCTTTCTTTCTTTCTTTCTTTCTTTCTTCCTTCCTTCCTTTCTTTCTTTTCTTTCTTTCTTTTTTTCTTTCTTTCTTTTTTTCTTTCTTTCCTTCCTTCTTCCTTCTTTTCTCCTCCTCCTTTTCCTTCTTCTTCTCCTCTTCTTCCTCCTCCTCCTTCTTCTCCTTCTCCTCCTCCTCCTCCTTCTTTCTCCCTCCTCCTCTCCCTCTCTCTCTCCTGAGCTCCAGTATTGCATCACCAAGTGTCTATCAGACAATTGAAACTGGATTTTTAATTAAACTCAACATGTCCAAAATAGTACTCATAATCTCTTTCCCCTCAAATAATCCTTATTTGGAATTTACCTTTTAGTTGGGCACCAGCCATCATTCTAATCTAAATTTTCAACACTGTATTATCCTGTACTCTTCAGTCTTCCTCATTCCATCCATCCAATCAGTTGCCAAATCCTGTTGTTCCTACCTAGACATCTCTCTCATCTTACAACTCACACCACTGTCTTAGTTCAGGCCCTCATCACCCCTTCCTTACTTAGACTATTGCTGTTAGCCTCTTAATTGGTCTCCCTGCCTTGAGTTTCTCCTAACTCAAATCCTTCTTCTTTCACACAGCTGCCAAAGTAATTTTCCTTAAATACTGGCCCAATCACACCACTAACTACTCAATAAACTCCAGTGGATTACCACTGACTCTAGAATAAAATATAAACTCCTCTGTTTGGCATTTAAAGCCCTTCACAACCTGGCTCCAACCTACCTTTCCATCCTTCTATTACTCTCTTTTCCATGCTCTATAGTCTAGCCAACTTGGCTGTCTTTATACTCTTTACACACAACACGCCATCTCTTTCCTCTGTGTCTTTGTATTGGCTGTCCTTCCTGCTGGGAATTTACTCCCTATTATTTCTCCCTTATAGAACCCTGACTTTCTTTAAAACTTAGCTCAAGTTCCACCTTCTAAATGAAAACTTTTTTGATCTTCCTAGCTGCTAATCCCTCCTCTATTCCCACAACTACTGTCTTAATTTTATATTTATACTAAGCTCAAGGCCAGCCTTGGAAATGTACTAGCTTTGTGACCTTGGGAAAATCACTTAACCTCTCTTTGTCTCAGTTTTTTCAACTGTAAAATGGGGATAATAATAGAACCTACCTCCTAGGGTTGTTTTGAGGACAAAATGAGGTATTGTTAAAACATTTAGCATAGTGTCTGGCACTTACTAAATGCTTGTTTCTTTCTTTCTTCTTCTGTATTGTTATATGTTTACATATTGTCTCCTTTGATAGAAGCTCTCCAAGTTTCATTTTGATACCCCCAGGGCGTTGCCTAGAATGTAGGACAAAGTAAGTACTTAACAAATGCTTATTGACTTAGGCCCATACAAGAAGGATAAGAAAGATGATTCTCTACCCCTCTACTCCCACCTTTCTTGGACCTTCCTGCTGTCTCTTGCCAAGAGAATCAAGTTGTATATGTATAAGATATTTCTTTATTTCTTTAGATTTTGATGTTCTCCTCCCCCTCAGTTTATCCTAGAGATATCCCTGAAGAATAGAGGGGAACTCTAATTGGGCAGGAATGGTTGCTCTGGTGACATGATTGCCATTGGTTTGTCTTATTCAAGGACAGTTTAGTGGTACAGTGGATAGAGCACCGGGCCTGGAGTCAGGAGGATCTGAGTTCAAATTTGACATTTACTAGCTGTGTGACCCTGGGTAAGTCACTTAACCCTGTTTGTCTCAGTTTCCTCATTTATAAAATGAGATGGAGAAGGAAATTGCAAACCACTCGTGTCTTTGCAAAGAAAACTCCAAACGGGGTCATGAAGAGTTGGACACAACCGAAAATGACTCAACAACAGTAATAACAGTTAATTGAAGTGTTGGATCTGGAGTCAGAGGATGTGGGTTCAAATCACAGACCAACTACCTATTGCCTGTGTTTAACCTTAGTCAGGTCATTTAACCCTTCTGAGTTTACTCATCTGTAAAATGGGGGAGTTGGAGTAGATGGTCCTTAGTAGATGACTCAGCTCTGACTCATTGATTCTATGATACTTCAATTGATAGAATCTCAGAGCCTTAGAACTGGAAAGGCTTTCATCATCAATCTCGTCTAACCCATCCATACCTGAACCATAATCTCCCTTCCAACATTCCTGACAAATGATCATCTAGTCTTACTTTGAAGACTTAGGATGATCTTTTGGTGAACTTTAGGGCAAACTAAGTGATCTTTTAAGGCAGTCAGTCAGTCAGTCAACAAGCATTTATTAAACACTTACTACAAACCAAGTGCTGTGCTAAGCTCTGAGGATAAAAAGAAAGGCAATTATATCACCCCCTGCTCTCAAGAAGCTCATAATAAGGGAGACACCACATAACTAAGAACATACAAAATGTTCCGAGGAGGAGGTGAGGAAATGGAGCATTCCAGGCATGGGGGATAGCTAGTGCAAAGGAGCAGAGTCAAGAAGAGTAGGAAGTCAAATCTGGCCTCAGACACATAACACTTACTAGCTGTGTGACCCTGGGCAAGTCACTTAACCCCATTGCCTAGCCAAAAAAAAAAAAAAAAAAAAAGAACTGCTAAGAAAAAAAAAAAGAAGAGTAGGGAGGAATACCGAGAAGGGCAGTTTGGCTGGATCTTAGAGTGTGTGGAGGGGAACACATTCTACTTTTGGTCAATTCTAATTATTGGGAACTTTTCATTCCATTCGACCAAAATCTGTCTCTTCGCAACTTTGCAACTTCCGCCCACTGATCCTATTTCAAACCTCTAGGGAATTCAATTCAGTTCATGTCAATAAACCTTTATTGAGGCTTTACTAGGTTCTAGGTCCTAAGCTAGGTTTTATGAAGATTCAAAGACAACAAAGATAAAATTTCCTAACTGGAAGACCTTACAACATAGTAGAGGATAGGAAATAATCCTTTGCAACTATTGAGTGCTACTATGTGCAAGTAATCACACTAGGTGATAGGGAGATACAGCCATGAAAAAAGATACAATCCCCTACCAAAAGGAGGATAAGACATAGACATAAATCTCTATACTACAAACAAAGCATTGTGGAAGCTCAGAGTCTCTTTGGTCTCATCTTTCACCAACAATTCGATCTACTATCCCTGTAGAGTATAAGCACCATTAAGTGTAAACTCCTTAAGGGGGGCTGGTT
The DNA here is from genome assembly GCF_900497805.2 of Vombatus ursinus. Taxonomy (NCBI): domain Eukaryota; kingdom Metazoa; phylum Chordata; class Mammalia; order Diprotodontia; family Vombatidae; genus Vombatus; species Vombatus ursinus. Next base: position 4,661,610 of record NW_020954751.1, on the reverse strand, counting down.
TACTTTTGATTTTATATTTCTAAAACTTAGTGCAGTGTCTGGCACATAGTAGGAATTCAATATATTCAATATGGGTATAATCAACTTCCCAGACCTTCAAGGACACCCTGAACAACCATTCATTGGGCCTTTGTAGAGGTCATTGTCAGCCAGCCTTTTGAGAATGAAGGACAAATGATAAAGTCACTCCCTACTCCCCATCTATCTTCTGGAGAGCCTTGCCAACCACCTTGACCCATCAGTGAAGGCCCTTTTTCTACCATCTCTCTCCCGTTCTGCAACAAGGATCAATTCAACCCTGACAGTGTTCCTGGAAGCAATGTATTGGTCTACTGTCTTATGGCCCCATTCGCCATCCTGGTAACTTTTCAGGACCAAAGTGCCCTTCCCTGACCACCACTCTCTTATATGTGATATCTTTCCCTATTGGAAAAGGAACTCCGTGAAGGCAGGGGCTTTATGAGTTCCTTTTCATTTGTCCTGCTAGGGCTTGCCACTGTGCTAAGTAACTAGTAAGTTCTCAGCAAGTGCTTTTTCACTCATTTATTCTGGGACCCTGTGATTCTTCATGCTTTAATTTCCCTTGATCCCTGGGTCTTCTTCTTTTAATGTTGACTAGTCTTTCATTTTCTTCTGAGGGATTCAGGGGTCTTGATGGGCAGATAGCTCTTTTCCTGGGCCTTGCAGGAGACCTGGGGGCAGTTCTCAAAGGTACGAAGCCACCTCACCCCCTTGCTGGGACTTTTCACTATCTTGCTATAGATAGATCTTGCAGTTCATAATGTAATTAGGTAATGTAGTAGTAATGTAGTTACTAAGCTGCCCCCCTCCAGTAATGTAATTTCATATGCAACTCAGGCAACATATAGGAGTCGAAGAGGCTGCCTTTGCAAATTTCCCTGGTTTCCATCATGGTGTGGGTGATGATTTTTTTCAATAAACAAGCATTTATTTTCTTTATCTCCCATCTTCCTCTCCATAATGGAAAAGAAAGAAAAACAAAATTCTTGTAAAAACAATGATAATAATAATAGTTAGCATTTATATAGAACTTTAAGGTTTTGAAGAGTTTTACGTAGGTTAACTCATTCCCATATTAGCCATGCCCAAAAATGTGTGTCTTATTTTGCATATTTAGTTTATCATCTCTCCATCAGGAGGTGGATAGCATTTCCAAGAAGTTCACCTTCCATACAGGATGGCCTGGTGCTTGGGCCAGATGCACTTTTGTTGTGATTGTTATTTCTTGACATATGCTTTGTTCCTCCTCCTCTTAGTCAACTTACTGTCTAGGAGCCCAAAGAGCTGGGGTTTTCTCCAACAAATGTCCCAACTCTCTTGGGGAGTGATGACCACTAAAGGGGATCTCCCAAAGTTGCCTGCAATCTAGACAAAGGTACCTTAATACCTTCAGTGCCAAATAGAGGAGTTTGTATTTGAAGCAAAGAGGTAATAGGAAGCCACTTCCCTCATCAAAGGAACCATGGAGAGACATAGGAAACCTACACCTTGGATTCTGGGCCCATCCTTTCCCCTGCTCCTACTTGTATTTGTACCTGGCCTAGAAAGGAAAAACAAGCCTGCTTTAGCACACAAGCATTTTTAGTGATTGAGCAAACAAATGTTTTATTGGTGCCGTAATAAAAGAAAAAAAACATAGCAATGTTTCTTGATACTGTAATCAGGAACTGGGCATTTTTAGCTTGAGGAGAAGATTTGGGTAGGGGACATTGTCCTCACATATTTAGAGGGACATTGTGTGGAAGAGAAATCCGAGAGTCTTTGTGGCTCCTGAGGACCAAACTAGGGACAAGAGGTGAAAACTACAGAGAGACACATTTTGGGTTAATGTAAGAAGGAGCTCCTTAACATTTACAGCTATCCTAGATGCTGTTTTCTTAAGTAGTGAAACCCCTATCACTGGAAACATTCGGGCAGAGTCTGAATGTTGTCACAAATTTTGTAGAAAGGTTCCTTCACTGAGTGGAAGTTTTGAGCAGGTGAATCCTAAAGGTGATCCCTTCTAACTAACAGCACTTCCATTTTATGACTTCAAGATGCTATAGGGTGGATTCTAGGGGCATTTCTTCCACTCTAGTTCAGGTCCTCATCACCTCTTACCTCAACTATTGAATTAACTTTCTATTTGATCTCTCTGCCTCAGGTCTGTCCCATCTCCAATTCGTCCTCCATATAACTGCCAAAATTATTTTCCTAAAGTGAAGATCTAATCATGTCACTCCACTACTATATAAAGTCCAGCGGCTCCCTATTACATCTAGTTTAAAGACAGATTCCACTGTTTGACGTTTAAAGCCCTTTACAACCAGGGTACAAACTACCTTTCTAGCTATATGATTACCACTCCTTTTCTCTCACTTTACCATTCAGCCAAACTGCCCCTGTTGCTCTTTACACGTGGCGATCTATGTCCTATTTCTGTGCTTTTTGTCCTTTTGAGAAAGAAAAAAAAACTTGTTTTATTATTCTAAACTTTACAAATACCAGAAAACACGAACGTTTCCAATACAAAGAACATCAAGAAAAGATGGATTTAAATGAAACCATAAACTTGTTACATACAAGGTTTTTTTTAAGCACATACTTGATTCAACATGTTAGTTCTAAAACTGTTGGTGTTCCTGTTGGCCTTTTACCGTCCTTCTGATCTCCTCTGTACAGTTTTAAAAAATGTTCCATTGGCACTTTTCCCCTGCTTTTCTTTTTCTTTTTGGCTTTCAATCGCCTCTTCTCTCTTCTCCATGCCACCAGAACCCAACAACAACAACAGCAAACAACAACAACAAGAAAACCCAACCCAACCCAAACACAAAAATCAAAGAGCAATAAAAAAACTTCTCAAACAAGTTTGCAAAGTCAAGAAAAACAAATGTGCCTATTGGCCACATCCAACAAGATATATTTCGTTATGTACCTCTAGACATTACCTCTATGTCAAAGGGTAGAGAACATGCTGGTCGCCTGGAATCATGATTGGTAATTACATTGACTAGAGTTTTTCACTCTTTTAAAGTTATCTTTCTTTACAATGTTGTTATTCCTATATGCTTTGTCCTCTTTGTCTTTCTTCATTGTTCTCTCAAAATTATCACATATTTACATAATTATTTTGCATTTACTTATATCTGTGCTTTTGTCTCCTCTGATAGAATGTAAGTTCCTTGAGGGCAGGGACTGGTTCATATCTGTCTTTTTATTTGTAGTGCCTAGTAGGAACTTGTTGATTGATTCAGTGACTGATTAGAAAGAACCCTAGACTTGAGCTCAGGAGATTTGGTTCAAATCCCAATTCAGATAGTTACTAGTCATGTGATCATGTGAAAGACAATTCATTTCCTTGGTTTTCTGACTCTGCTCACTTCATTCTGTATCAGCTCATACAAATCTTCCTAGGTTTCTCTGAACCTTTTCCTTTTGTCACCAGTGACATGTGCTTTTATCAGTAGAAATGACATTAAAGCATAAGCAATGCCTTTAAGAGCTTTGCTGCTGTGTGCAAGGGCCGTGGGACCTTGCAGCTGAAACCTCATATCTCTATCTCTATCTCCATTGTCTCTCCCTATTACAATGTGAGGTCCTTAAGAACACAGACTCTCTCAGAGTCTCTCTGATTTCTATTTGTGTCTCCAGCACTTAGTAGATTGGGGCCTAGCACATAATTCAGAATTCAGGTGCTTAATGTTTGTGTGTTAAACTCAACAGATTACAACTGGTAGTGAGCAGCCTGGTCTGAAGGGACAGCCAAGACTGTTCCTGGAAGATTTCCCCACCCTAGTTTAATCATCTGGGAGTTCATTTACAGAATTGCCTGTAATCTAGTGAACATGTGTGAAAGAATCAAAATTAAATGACCAGCCCTTTCCCAGGGCCACAATCCAGCCCTTGTAATTGAATTGCATTTAAACCATTGGCAACAGCCTGGGCCTTCATTCTAGCAATATGCTTCTTGAAGGCTGCAGTCACCTATATTTTTTGTGGTTTTGCTAAGGGATGCCCAGAAAGGGCAGGAGCTGCTCTGGGATGTTTACTGGCGCTTACTGCAACATTTTGTGTGGGTATCTGTGTGTGTGTGTGTGTAAGTGTGTGTTTGTACATGTGTGTGAACATAGTCCCCATAACATTAGTCAACATGCCCACTTAGAAACTGGGCCTATTTAGGCATCCCTCCAGGAAACTGGGCCAAGAAAGCATCTTGTCACAGTGGTTTCAAGCCCTTAGCAGCAGCCAAGCTTGAATGAATCAGAATTTAGCACTGGAAAGGATCTTAGAGGCCATCTACTCCAAATCTTACTTCCATCTGAGGCAGCTAGTTGGTGTGGTGGTGGAGCGCTGGACTTGGAGTCAGGGACACCTCAGTTCAAATCCTACCTTAGACACTTACTAGCTGTGTAATGCTGGGCAAATCTCAGTTTCCTCGTCTGTCAAATGGGGACAATAATAGCATTTACCTCCCAGGGTTATTTTTGAGGATCAAATGACATCGTATGTAAATATACTTTGCAAACCTTAAAGTGCTATGTAATGTTAGTCATTGTTATTGTATCCATCTGCTTCTCTCCACTAACCTAGCCATCACTCTCATTCAGGCCCTAATCGCCTCTTGTCTAGACTACTGCATTAGCTTCCTAATCAATCTCCCTGCTTTTAGTTTCTCCCTCGTCCTATTCAACCTCCACACAACTGCACAATTTATATCCCTAAAACCAGGGGTGTTTCTCCTCTGCTCAAGAAGCTTCAGTGGCTTTTTAGTGTTTCTAGGATAAAATACAAACTCCTCTGAGTGTCATTTAAAACCTTTTAAAATCTGGCTTCATCCTATTCTTCCAGAATGATTGCCTGTTACTCCCTTTACGTGGTCTGTGTTTTAGCCATACCAGTCTCTGTGCTATTCCCCAAATACAGCATCACAGTCTCCATTCCGCCCTATCACATGCATTTGTACAGGTGGTCTGTCACTCTGGCTGCACTGCTTCCTTTTCTTCTCCATCTGGTAGAACTGCTAACTTCCTTCTAGCCAATAGATTAATCAGTCGTGCAACAAGCATTTATTAAGCTACTATGTGCTAGGCACTGTAACACTTAAGTTACACAAAAATATAAGCATAAAGACTAAAACAATCCTTGCCCACAATGAGCTTACTTTCCAACGAGGGAGACAAGCATATACCAAATTACAGACAGAAGAATCAGAGAGAGAGAAAGGAGAGAGGGAAGAGACACCTGCGAAGAGACACAATAAGAGAGACAGAGAGATAGAAAAAGGAGACAGAAATAGAGTGGAGATTTACGAGAGTCAGAAGAAAGATGGAGATCCAAAGAGGGAAACAGAAAGAGACCGACATACAGATAGAGACAGAATGGAGATGTGTGTGGGGGACTCTGAGAGGGACCAGGTGGGACCTCAGCCACAAGATCTGTCTTGTCTCTACTTTGTAAACTTTGCTCAGTGAAAGGACGGTCATTTGTTTTCCTAGTCTTCCTCTTAACCAATGTTTTTCTGTTGCCTCCACATTCCTGAAGCTGTTTTACTTCACAAAAAAACTAATCAATCAATCAATAAACATTTATTCTAAGCGGGGGCTCTGAGCAAGTGCAGTATTTGCTCAGCACATCTCAGGTGTCACCTCCTACAGACATTCTTCTCTGTTCCCATTAGTTGTTAATGATCCCTTCGCCTACCTCCACATTGCTTTGGGTTATGTAGATTTTGTGCATCACACAGAGGGCAATGGAAAGGTATATGATTGGTGTATTCAGGCTACAACATATAACCAATGAGAAACTAGGAAGAATAGGAATAAAGGATGTGATCAAAGAATTGTATGCTAGAAAGAGAAGACGGCCTGGTCAGGTGGCAAGAGTGAGGGATGACCGGTGGATGGCCAAACTGCTCCATGGGTGCCCTTGTGATGTCAGGAGAAATCAAGGAAGGCTTTGGCACACTGAGTGGAACTCAAGGGGAATGCTTTCAGCAAGACATGGATGAGAGTCTCATAGGATGATCAGGCATTGATGGGCTGTGGAGGGAACTCCCAAATCAATGAGATCATAGATGAATTTGAACAACTAAATAGGAATGTATTTTGTGCCTATTTATTTATGTACTTATTATTTTTCTCTGAGTAGCATGTAAACTCCTCAAAGGCCAAAATTGTTTTATTTTTGTCTTTGTAATTCTTGTACCAAACACAGTACCTGGCACACAGTAAGTGCTCAATAAATGTTGAATTGAATTGAACCATGAATCTCTTTTTCAGCATCTCTGAGAAGTGATCATCTCTTGAATCTCACCTCTGCTTGAAGACATCTAGTGACCGAGAACTCACTGCTTCCCAAAGCAGCTCATTCTACTTTTGGGAAGTTTTCCTTATATTGAATTAAATTCAGATCTTTCAGATCCAAATCCAGGGCTCTTCTCATTACATTATGTTGCCACTCTTCCCACTCACTTATTTACTTCATGTTCTGTTCCTAGGAAGTTATAATAATAACAAAATGTCTTCTCTATGTTATCCTATTTGCTCTCAACCACCCCTTGAGGAAGAGACTAGGAGTAGTCTTATATCCTTTCCTCCAGTGAGGAAACTGGGGCTTAGAGAAAATTAATTGTCTCGGCCAGGGGTGGGAAACCTGTGACCTCAAGGTCACATGTGGCCCTCTAGGTCCTCAAGTGTGACCCTTTGACTGAATCCAAACTTCACAGAATTGGGAATTTGTTCAGTCAAAGGGCTACACTTGAGGACCTAGAGAGCCACATGTGGCCTCAAGGTGTCAGGTTCCCCACCCCTGATCTTGACCATGGTCGCAGTATTAGTAAGAGATGGAGGCAGGATCCATATCTAGAATGAATCGGTCCATTCTAACTTTAAATCTCTGGTCTCTCAGGACTCCAGGTCTAGAAATTTCTCCATGAAATCCCACTAGAAGGTCAGAGTAAGCTTCCCAGGGCTGTGAGGAAAGCATTCTATAAACCTTGTAGCTGTTTAGATATAAAAACTCTCCTTGTCTTCTGGAAATGCCCAGTTTATGACCATCTTCCCCTTGTACTTTCCTTGAGTATGGAAGATAGAGCAGCAATAACTTTTTACCTTCATCTCTGCTCTGCTTCTATCTCCTAATCCTAATAGCTGTATTGTGGGTCTTTTTCATTATCTAGCAAGTGGTCCCTGGGAAAGGTCTCCTCCTAGTAAGGTACACGGGCATTTACTCTCTCCCCTTCTGTATTCCCTTTAGCTCAAGTATCTTGTTCTTAATGTCTCTTGCTTTCAGCCTCCCACCAATATCTACTGGGTTCCCCCACTGAAACAGAGAGATAAAAGATTGATAATATCTTAAAGGGCCAAGACTGAAGGTACAGAGGGTCAGAGATTTAGATCTTGAAGGGACCTCAAAGTCATCTAACTCAACATCTTCATTTGACAAGTGAGAAAACTGAGGCCCAGAGAGAGCAAGTAATTTGCCCAAAGTCATCCAGGTGGTAAATAGAAGAGCTAGATTTTAGCCCCCATAGGGATGTAGCTGGTATATTCGGAAGAACCTGAACCAGGAATCAGAAACATTGGTTTCTAGTCCTGGCCTGACTACTAGTTAGGGGAATGGGAATATTCAGGAGCTTTTAAGATCTGGTTAGCTGTGTGACCTTGGGCAAATCTCTTTCCCTTTTGGGAGCTCAGATTCTTCAGCTGTAAAATGAGGTAGTTGGACTAGATTATATGATCATGATGTTGTTCTCCATGTTCTTTTCTAGCTCTATTTTTTTCTGAGGTTCTGTTTTACTCTCTCTTTAATTTCTTAGGGACCAAAGTTTCAAGCTAAAGGTTGCTGTTGTTGTTTGTCCTTTGTTCTCAAAGAAAACCATGACATCAGGAAGGTGATGCCATGACATGCAAGTGAATTGGATTTAAGTGAGGGAGGGCTGTGCAAAATCACCAATATCACTTTCTCCTCTGGAACCATCTGGGTCCAGTGGTGACATGTAGATCAGAATGACTGGAGTTGGCCTTGGATGTAATGGGAACCAAGCTAAAGGAATTAACCTCTAATGGTGGAACTTCAGGTATACAGGAGCTCAGGAGAATTTAGAGGAGAGTGGGAAGATTCAGGAGCTTTTTAGATGACTTTTTGGGTATGTTAGAATGGGGATGATTTTTATGTATGGAATAAATTTAGGCTGAAGTCCCTTCCAACTCTCAAATTCTATGATTCTAGATGTCCCCCAAAATACATCATGCAGTAGGGTAGGAGTGAGGGGGTCTATTCTGTTTTCAAGTAATGCTACCCCTATCTGACAATGATGGTGGAAAATGTAATTGTCAGGAGGAGAGGGTAGAGGAGAATAGAATTCAATAGTGATTAAAAATATCCCTTTATTTGGTGCTGATGAAGATCTATTTGAGTAGGACTGATAGGACCGTTCATGTCTACTTATGTGGCAAAAATTCTGACCAGCTTCTATAATGGGGAGGAGCAGTATGTTGGAGAGTGAGGGGGGTAGGATGATACCTGCTAGTTTCTGACTGGAGCTGCTCCTTCAGTATAGAAATACAGACCCTTACTGACAAATACGTCAGTCATTTGATCTGTTCCTTCAACTTGTTTAAAAATAAAACACCTTCAGTCAAGCCAAAAGCCTTCCTTTGTAGGGAAAGAAAGGAGGAGAGGTTGAGAGAATTACATTCAATTCAAATAAATACAACAAATATTATTGAAGTTCTAGACCCTGTGCTAGGCACTGAAGGAGTTACAGATATGTGTTTCTCTGCTCTGAGGGAGCTTCAATAACACAGAAGTTATTCATTCATTCAATAAACATCAATAAAGTGCCTACTGCGTTCACTGCCTTAGACAACCAAGGTCATGTTGCAAAGAAACTGCCAACCTACATTACCCAAGGGAATTTCCTTATATGGAAGTTTTCTATATTAATAAAATCACAGCTTCAGTCTTTATGCCCATGCTTGCTGTATGCAGAGCACCTGTTGGATGTGGAGAGAGATACATGTACGCAACTTAATGCAGTACAAAGCAGAACATGATGATCAGAATTCACTATCAAGAATTTCCAAGTTCTTAGCTTCCAGGCAATATTTTTTTCCTCCTCTGGGCTCATATTTACATGAAGATTCAAACCTTTTTTTTTTTAATGTTTCTTCTCTCTTTTTGCCTTGCAGAGGACAGTTGAGCTGAATTTCCTAATATGGTTCTGAAGCCCCCTCTGGCCATAGCTCTGTATTTGGAAGGGGCATTGGATGCCGGCCTTATAACAACAGTAATGACCATTTCTGGCTAGGAACCAAGAGAAGAAAGGAAAGGAGAGAAGGAAAGAATAGGAACAGAAAGAAAACCAAACTAGGCTGTTGGATCTCAATGGCAAATATTTAGGCAAGATGGTCTCATATTTTGTAGCTAAATATTATCTGTGCATGTCATCCCCCTACCTCCCATGAAAAAAAAAAAGACCTGGTTTTCCTTTGCAAACTCAGGCCTTTGAAAGGCTTGGATGTGTTGCAGAGTGGAGGAGAGAAGTATTTGCAGCATGCTAAAAATAAATCCGGGCATCACTGGAATGGAACTTGCTTTTGTATCTGTCACATAAACTGTTTCCCAAAACACCCTTAAATAATGCAGCAAGCAGATGGAGAGAAAGATGAAGTGGTCTTGGCAGGGAGCAAAGATATTTGGCGATGGGATTGGCAAAGTGTGTGAGCTGAGAAATCTTGGTCCTACAGAAATCAGCCCTGAATTGTGATTGGAGGGAGGAGAAGTCTTTGTGTCCACAGGGAGGGAGACTGAGAGTTAACCTGTAAGCCAGAGGTCAGCTGGAAGAGTTCAGAGGGCCTTGGTCCTTTAGCATAAGTAATTCAGATCTTGGCTCTGGGTGCTGAGAGTGAGAGTTTCTGAGATGAGCAGGGCTAGAAGTTATTCTTGGCTGCCACATGTAGAATCCAGGAGAATCTCACCTTGTCTGTGAGGTTTTCTCCAGTTATTCCAATTCACTCTGACCTCCTTAGCAGTGTGTAGTACTAGTAGAAAGAACGCTGGATTTAGAGACAGAAGACCTGGGTTCAAATCACTGTTTATGACATGTATGGCCTTGGGAAACTTACTTCTACTCCCTGAGTGTTGGTATCTTCATCTGCAAAATGAAGTGGTTGTAAGAAATTATTTCTAAGTTCCCTTAGGGATCTACATCCTATGCTCCTATGAACTCCTAAAGCAGTTGGATTCCTTCAGGGCAGCTATTATGGATTTTTTTTATCTTTGTGTTTCCCAAGGGCCTGACACCTCAAGTACCTGAAGGGCTGCCAGGTTTGTGGGGGATTACATCTGTACTGCTTGGCCTTAAAGGTAGAAATAGGAGCAATGGGGAGAAGCTGCAGAAAGGCAGATTTTTGCTTAATGTCAGGGGAAAATACCCCCAAACAACTTCCTTACAATTAGAACTGTCCCCAAATGGAATAGGCTGCCTAGGGAGGCTGTAGGATCCTCCTCATGGGAGGACTTCAAGAAAAGGCAGAGTGACCATATGCCAGAGATGTCATAGAAGGGATTTTGGTTTAGGCAAGGGCTGGACTAAGTGGCCTTTGAGGTCTTGCCTAACTATGAGATTCTAGGATTTTAGTACAAAACCAAGTGCCTCAGGAAATGTCAAATGAATGTATGACACAACTGAGCACTTGTTAACACTAGCAATAGCTAGCATTTATATGGCAATTTAAGATTTGCAAGGCACTTTGCAAATATCTCATTTGATGCTCAGAACAATGCTGTGAGGTAGGTGCCATTGTTGTTGTTGAGTTGTTTCAGTTTTGCCTGACTCTCTGTGACTCCATTTGAGATACTGGAGTGGTTGCCATTTCCTTCTCCAGCTCATTTTACAGATAGGAAACTGAGGGAAACAGGAGTGACTTGCTCAGGGTCACATGGCTAGTAAGTGTCTGAGGCCAGATTTGAAATTAAGGAAGATGGGTCTTCTGCCCTAAGTGCCATTATTATCCCCATTTTACAGATGAGGAAACTGAGGCTGAGAGAGGTTAAGTGACTTGTTCAGAGTTAAGTGTTTGAGATAGGATTTGAACTCAGGCCTTCCTGGTTTTAAGCAGCCTATACACCTAACACCTGGCATCTAGTTGCATAATACTATTCTTAGATCAACCTGTGAACTCACTGATATGAGCAGTTCCTCCAAACTGCAGTTTATAACCCATCTCCTCATTTTCATCCATTGAGACTCTTGTTCAGATCCCCTTCTAAATCCTCTAAAAGGAGTCACTACACATTTTGGGAGTCTTTCTCTAATTCTCTTTCAACTCTTCAAGGTATTATTCTATACCTCTCCTCCCTTTCTTAGCCAAAGTCCTTGAAATATCTGCCTATACTTGCTGTCTTGAAACTCCTTGAAAAAAAGCTGTCCATACTTTCTGCTTTTACTCCCTATCTTTTCACTCCTCAATTCTTTGTGTCCTCTGAACTCATCACTCAACTGAGACTGTTCTTTCCAAAGTTACCCTTTATCTTGTACTGGCCAAGTCTGATGTTTTTTTCTCAATCCTCACCCTTCTTGATTCATTTGTTGCATTTAAAACTATTGAACACCTTCTCCTCTGTTCTTACTGTCCTTTCTTTGAGTTCTTATCACGCCACCCCTTCCTCGTTCTTTTCCTATCTGTCTGTTTGATACTTGTCTCCTTTCCTGGTTCATTATCCATATCATGTCTCCTAACTGTGATTGTTCCTTAAGGTTCTGTCCTAGGCTTTCTTCTCCCTCCACACTCTCTCTTGCCAATTTCATTGACTGCCATGAGTTTAATTATTATTTCTCTGTAGATGATGAGCAGATGTGTATACTTAATGACTGTCTCTCTCCTGAGCATCTGTCCTTCATCACCAGCTGCTTGATGGACATTTCACATTGGGCATCCCCATGCCATCTCAAGATCAATGATTTTAAAATAGAACTTATTGCCTTGTCTCTTCCTGCTTCCCATCTCCCTGATTGTCATATTACTGTCCTCCCAGTCACCTAGGCTTTCTACCTCATTATCATCCTTGTCATTTCACTCTCACTCATCACACATATCTAATCTCTTGCCAAAGTTTGCTGTTTCTTCCTTCACATCTCTCATTACTTCATCCATTCACATAATTGACTGAAAGATATAGAGATTATAAAATTCTAATTTAAAATTTTTTGTTGACTATAAAAAATATTTGATTTGGTAGAGCAAAATGATGATTTAAAGTCTCTTAAAAGACTTTTTGAGTTGGGAAGGACAGATATCATCTAGTTCAGGCACTTTTTTTTTTAATAGATGAGAAAGATGGGAAGGGTCATGAAGAGAGAGAGTAGCAGAGATAGACTTTGAATCCACATCTTCTGATTCCAAAGTCCTATACTCATTTCCACTATACCACACTCATCCCAGTTTTCCTCCAACAAGGCAACTCCCATATGTATGTCAAAATCACACATAGTTCCTTGAAAGATATAACCATTGAGATAACTTTGATGACCCCCTGAGATACCAAGTGAGTCATCAAATAGGATGAATGCTTGCCAAAGGTGTTTGCAACTGTTATGAAGAATGTTGAACTCAGAGTCCAAAAGGAAGAGGGATTCCTTATAGATTATGTGTGTTTAACCTTTTTTTGTATGTATCATGGACCCCTTTAGCAGTTTGGTGAAGCCTCTGGATCCTATTCTCAAAATAATGTCGTACAATACATAAAATAAAATACTTAGAATTACAAAGGAAACCAATTTTATCAAAATAAAGTTATACATATATACATACATATGTATACGTACATGCATACATATATACACATATATGTATAGTTATCCCTTCCACAATGCAGGGGTTAAGGGTATGGTGTCCCCATGGTCTGGAGAATCCACATAAAATTTTTGTCCCTCCTTTCATACCAGAGAAGAAGTCTGAATTATTATGGTATTAAAAGATAAAATATGTTGATATTATACAATGCTATACATATATTTTATGCATTTATGAGTTTTTAAACTTTTTCTGTGTCATCTGCTGGCCTTCGTGTGTCATCTATGACTTCTGCAAAACTCTCTCCAAATTCCTATTTAATTTATTATGCCAACTAGCATTATATCAAAACCATGATGGGGAAAGTCACTATGTGGAAGGGATAACTGTATATGTGTGTAAATATACATACCATGTATGTGTGTATGTATATATATGTGTTTGTGTGTACATGTGTGTATATACACATATACATTCCTATCTAGGTACACAGACCCCCTTAAAAGTCATATAGTAGTAAGTGAAGACTGAGGATTTACAGAGTTCTATTAATAACTCACATCTAGAAATGACTTTCTGTGCACATAATTATTTGCTCCCATTTTTCAGATAGAGAAACTGAGACTTAGAGAAGTTAATGAACTTACCTATAATCACATAGCCAGTAAATATGAGAGATGAGATTTGAACTGAGATTTTCCAGTCTCAAAGGTTAGCTCTATTCACTTTGTCTTATTGCTTCCAAAGTCGTTGGGGAATTTAGTATCTATTGAATGGAATAGGTAGGTGGTATTTATTTCTTGGGCCTCCATCAACAGCTCCTCTCCCTCACTTAATGTCACTAAGGTAGTAGGCCCTTGAAGGTGCTTTGTAGCCAGATTGGACTTGGAAGTGGGGGTGTTTCAATAGGGGATAGGGAATAGGGGATGAGTGTCATTTGCTGGAATGGAGCCACTTAGCTGAAATTAGATTATGTCATTAAGAACTGGACAAAGCCAGCTGAGATTCTTGGTCATTTTGACTTACTGTTGCTTATTAAGAGATGACTTGCAAGCTGCCACCGGTCCATGGATTGTGATACCTTACTTTCATAGGTGGAGCTCCTTTTGACATCTCTGCATGCTAAAGCATTTTTAAGGTAGTTTCCAGAGAAATTACTTCTCAGCTATATGAAAGAAAAAATTTTTTAGAAGACACAAATGTCTAGTTGTGATAAAATGACACCCTTTTTGCAAACCTGTGGCCCCCTAGAAAGTTTTTTAGACTTTCAAAAGAATAAACTGTAGACATAAATGGGAGAGAAGAGAGGATGGAGAACCAATTTTTATATTAGCTTCTGAAGAGTGCCTTTTTAAGAGTTTTATAATTCTCACTACATTTCTCTAAAATGTAGATTTTTATAAGGGGGTTAAGATAGCAGGACTATAGCTTCAGTTTAACTTCTCCTTTCCTACTAATGTCAGGGCTGTATTGTGCCCTTACTCTATAGGGACTAGAATCCATAGAAGGTTTAGGATTGGAAGGGACCATGGAGGTAATACTAAAAGTCTGCTTACTTCTCTGTGCTTGGCAAGATGGTAATTTATTACCATCTTAGAAGTCAGAGTATAATAATGTAGCTCTTCGTAGTAGGGACTAAGGATTTTCTAAACTCTTCATTTTACAGATGAGGAAACTGAGATGCAGTGAGGTTCAGGGACTCGCCCCATGTCACATAGTAAGTAACAGAGCTGGGATATGAATCCAGGCCCCTTGCCTTTAAAACATGTGCTTTACATAATGGAAAAGGGAGAAACAATGGGTCACGTGCTTGGATTGAGACAGCTTTCTGTTGTTAATAGGAAAGGACCTTCTTCATGCAAACTTAACTTGTACCTTAAAAGAGACCATATCCCTGGTGACCTTCCAATCTGTCATGGAGTTTGGAGGGCAGAAGGAGCACAGACACTCTTACAAGATAGGTGACCACAAGAATTGGGAAGGATATAGGAAGGGTGCACAGAAGAAAGACTTCCTCTTTTAGCCCTTTTTTCTCTTCTCTGGTATCCATACGAGATAAATTAATTACCTCCCCTGTCTTGGACAGAGAAGAAACCTAGCTTCATCTCTTTTCTCTCTTTCTCTAGGAGGCTAGGTAGCTTTTTATCAAGGAACAGGGTATAGGACAGATGTTGATTGTTGTTTAGTTACATTGTATTTGCAACAATTTTGATGAGTTTATGTCTTTAATATTATTGTTAAGAATTACATCTTCCACTCGTGGAGTTATTTTTGATGAATTGGTATGTTTGGACTGAACTAGTTTTCCCCAAATGTTTGTTATATATGCTTCATTAAATACTATTCTACCTCACTCTTGGACAAAGTTATTTTTATCTGTCAAATGCGGTTCAGCCTGCCCCAATATCCTATTGTCCACTTGCCAAAAATTCCAGGATTTTTTGTATGAGAAGGGGAGACTTTTGAATCTCTGATACCTTTTTCTGGAGCAATGTTCCTAACAGTCAGTCATCTTGTTTTACTTTAGATCCATTAAGTATTTCCTCTCTTCTTTTTCTTCCTCTATAAAGTAACCTTCAGTGAGAAGGACAAATAGTTTTCACACCTGCAATTAAAATAAAGTTTATAATCAAATCTATAAGTGAAGGAAAGATCAACTTGTAATATCAGGGCATGGAGAAGATCAGCCCAGATACTCAGTAGCTGTGTGACTGTAGGCAAGTTACTGTCTTTATGATCCTCAACTGCCTTGTGTAACATGAGGATGATACCTTACTACCTGCCTACTGGACACTTCCTATATGGAAGGCACTTTGTAAGAGTTAGAGTGCTACATTAACAAATAGCATATCCTTTCATTAGCAATGATAATGATCAAGGACCAATGACTTCAACAGTGTAGAATTCCTTCTACCTTTGTTAGCAATACATCTATAAACTATCTAGTCTTAGAGGCTTATCTGAGGCTCAGAGAGGTTATATGATTTGCTCATGGACATATAGCTGGAATTGGGATTTGAACTCAGGTCTTTCTGACTCCAACTCTATTACTATTTCTACTATGCCATGTTTTTTTCTCTGCTGAGCATTATGATAATAAATTGATACCCAAGAGAAATTAGATCCTTGAGGGACTGCTTTCTTTTTTCTTTCTTCTTTCTTTCTTTCTTTCTTTCTTTCTTTCTTTCTTTCTTTCTTTCTTTCTTTCTTTCTTTCTTTCTTTCTTTCTTTCTTTCTCTTTCTTTCTTTTTTTTCTTCCTTCCTTCCTTCCTTTCCTTCCTCTCTCCCTCTCTCCTTCCTTCCTTCCTTTCCTTCCTCTCTCCCTCCTTCCTCCCTTCCTCCCTCCCTCCCTCCCTTCCTCTCTTCCTTCCTTCCTCCCTCCCTCCCTCCCTTCCTTCCTTTCCTTATCTCCAGCACTTTGCATGGTGCCTTGCACATAGTAGACATTCAATAAATGTTTGTAGAATGGAAGTGGCAAGAATATTCATATACATGCCCTTTGTCACTGATACTTTTTAAAATAGATTTTTAAATCAGTATCTTATATCTCTTTTTATTGATAGATTATATTGCTTTCTGTTTCTGTTCCCTTTCCCAGAGAACAATCCCTTATAAAAATAATTTTTGAGAATAGAAAAAAGAAAAAGAAGAGAGAGAAATCAATAAGAGCAGCTAATACGTAAAAAGTGATTGATACTTAGGATCCTGGAGTTAGAGCTGGAAGGGATGTTAGAGTTGTCTAGTCTAGCCCTCTTATTTTATAGAGACAGAGGTTGTGACTTGCTTAAGATCATACAGATAACAAATGTCAGAGCTGGGATTTGAACCCTGGCCCTTTGACTCCACATTTAGCACTCTTTCCCCTGTGCCAATTCTTTCTATCTGGGAAGATTTCTTGTCACTCTGATCCCTCCAGCACAAACTAGAGATATGCTAAGAACATAGCAATAGCTACTCAGTTTATGAAAGGGTTAAAATTCTCCTCTTATCATCTGGGCCCAAGGGAGAAACAAACAGAAGTGGATTTGATGGTCTTCACAAAATCAGCCAGGCCAATTCTGTGATGCCTTTCATCTGAATTTCCAAAGGTGTCTGACCACCACTACTCTCCTTTCAAAGAACATGAAACATGAGTGAGTGATCCAGGGGCTAGTCAGACAGAGACTCAATTGTCTGATGGGGGCAATCAGGCCTTAGAAATAGGCTTTTCAAGAGCAGTGGGCCCTCTAACCTTTAATTGCTATATAGAAAATGAAATTCATTAGAATCTGCCTCATAGTGCTCAAAATGGTGTCAACCCTTTGACCTAAATACCCTGAACTTAGCCAATGTAGACCTTCATATAGACACACTCACTATACCTCCCCCAGTCCCTTTGATGTCTAGAATGTTGTCACCTGTAGCTTGGGTCTCTTAGTTACACCCAACTGGGGCTTAACAGCATCTCCTTCCGACTTGAAGCAATCTTGGCTGGATCCTATCTGAGGTTTTTGAACCCTTTGCTATAAAGAAGTTAGAGGTTTATTGACAATGTCAGAGTCATTTATAATATGTCTGTTAAGGTTCTTTGGTCAAAATCTGCTTCTGAAGCTACCTGACCCACCCCTTTTCCAAACAGTTGACAGCCCTGCTGTGAAAGCTTATCACAAAAACTCAATGGGCTTTCTTGCCATAACTTGGCACAAGAAAGAAAGTTTATCTCTTGGGAACCTTTGGAGTTGTGAACTGTTATGTGATTCGCTCCAAGGCGGCCCATTTTATCCTCGGGCAAACCCAGCTCAAAGGGAGATGGGAAGTCACTGCTCATATTGCTCAGGCCTCCTGTTATCAACGTGAGGCCGCATCAAAAAGACATTTGTTGTGGCATTTGACCCAGCCAAGGAATCTAAGACATTTAATGATGATTACACCATCATTATCTGCATCTATAAAGATAAACTTTCTCAGGGAGGAGGCTTGTAGCTAATCACCCAGTTTAGCCACTTTGTCAGAAATAAAGTGACCAAGCCAGATGAGTGAGGAATGTTGCTTCCGGGCCCCTTTTGCCACCTCAAGTATAAGGAAATCATAGTTTTTATCAATAAACTCCAGGAGAAGTAGCATGGTCGTGGGAGGGATGGCAGATGTGAAGTCAGAGAACTTTGCTTCAAATCTCAGTTTTGCCATTTACTACCTATTTCATCTTGTGTAGTCCAACCAGTCAATTAGCATTTATTAAGCACCTACTATGTGTCAGGCACTGCACCAAGCATTGGGGTATACAAAGAAAAATTAAAACGATTCCTTGCCCTCAAGAAGCCCACAGCCTAATGGCAGAGGCAACATGAAGAATGAAATATATGAAGAAGATACATACAGGATCAATTGGAGAGACTCCACAGAGGGAAGGCACAAACATTAAGGGAGATCAGGAAAAGAACCCCAAAGAAGATAGGCTTTTACCTGGGCCTGGAGAGTGTCAGTTTCCTCAACTATAAAAAGGCAGGGGGAGGGTGTCAAAGTAGATTACCTCTAAGTTCCCTTGCAACTCTAAGTTTATGATTCTGGATGGATCCCAATTAATTCGTTAGAAGGAAGACTTCATGCAATAGATCTAATTATGTCACTCCTTTGTTTAAAAGTTTTCAGTGGCTTCCTATTTCCCATCAAATAAGTGTAAATGCCTTTGCTTACTGTTCAAAGCTTTTCACTGTCTTGTACACTCCACCTTTCAAGCCTTATCTCATATTCGTCTTCCTGTATGCTCCCAGTAAAGTGAACTACCATTTGTCTCTCATCTCATGTTCCTCTTCCTGTACGCTCCCAGTAAAGTGAACTACCATTTGTCTCTCTCCCCCTCTAAAACGTGCCCAATACTTCCTATCTCCTTTCCTTTGCTCACACTGTTTCTTGTACCTGAAATACTTTCCTTTTTCCTCTTCATCTATAGAATTCCCATTCATCTGTTAAAGCTCAACTCAAAAGTTATCTCCTCTCTAAAGTCTTTTCTGACTTAACTAGCAGGCAAGGATTTTTTTCCATTCAGACTTCCCCTAAGATGGTGTGCAGCATTTCTTTAAGACGTCTCTCAAGTATTGTAGCTATTTGTGTCAGTATTTTATCTTTTTACTGAAGTCAAAATTCCATGAGGTCAGGGACTGGGACTTATAAAAATTTTGTGTCTCTTGCAGAACCTAAGTCAGTATGTGCTTAATCTATTTACTGAGTTGTTGAATGCATTGGAACAGCTTACTCAAAGGGTAGGATCTCACTCATCAATGAACCAAGAATTTCTTCTGATTAAAATCTGTAAGATTTGACTAGGTGTTAAAGAGTTTGCAAGTATCTGAAGGATGCAATAAGTGAAAGAATAGCATTATGTTGCTGGAGAAGGGAACAAGGAGGAGTACATAGGCTGAATGTTTGGGAAAATTTCCTGGCAGTGATTGCCTTCCTAATGGGTTACCTCCTCATAAAGAACTTTCAAATCTAGACTGTGTTAAAGAAGAAAAACTTGAGCGCAGTTCAAACATTGCACTAGGATTCAATTCAATTCAATAAAATGTTATCTAGAGTTTAGCATGTGCAAGGCACTGTTCTGGATGTTAGAGATACAAAGACCAAAATGAAATGTCTCTGCCTTCGTGGAGCCCACATTCTACTGGGGGCTTCAATATGTACAGAGATGAGTAAGTACAAGGTACTTGGAATAGGGAGAGATCATTGATTGATGTAGATGATAAAAAATACATGTCACAGAATTCCTTAAAGTTCATCTGGTCTGACCCCAACTTGAAAAGGAATCTCTCATAGAATAGCCTATACAGGTAGTCAGCCAGCCTTGGCTTAAATACCTCCAGAATAAAGGAATTTATCACTTTTTAAGGTATTCCAAGTCATTTTGGGGGATAGCTCTAGCTGTAGAGGCGGTGGAACACAGAGGAAGGACCATGGGATTTGGAGTCAAGAATCTAAGTATGAATTCTACTTCTACTGTCTAGCTCTTCTATTGTCTAGTTGTGTGACCACTTACAAATTACTTAATCTCTCTGGACCTCAGTTTCCTCATCTGTGAAATGAGGCAGTATGATGAGAAGATTCCTAAGTTCCCTTTTAACTTTTTATCCTAAGGGATAAATTAATAATTTTCTGAATGGACCTCAGTGTATTTTTGCATTTTTTGATAACCCTGAGAGATAGGGTAGAGGAGTGTGGTAGGTTATTTCCCTTCATTTTACAGATGGACAAATTGACATACTTTTACCTTCTCCAGACTGATGATGTATGATCATCATTTGTGAAGATGAGCTTCAAACTGAGGCATCCTGGCTCCTAACCCAGGTGCACTTTCCACGTCACTTCTGATCAGCGGGATATCAGCTTTGGGGCAGATTCCATTTCAAGTTCTTGCATTTCAGCTGTCAACCCTCAGCTGTTATAGTTGACATTGGAAAAACATTTTTACACTTCCTGTCCTAACTGTCTCTAGTCCTCCTGCTGCTAGATGGCTGGCAGGAGTCCTAGAACTTTTGAGAGATGACTGTTTACTGATGAAGACCATTGATCAATCCATTGTTAGCAGGTCAAAAGAACATAGGATTTAGAACTGAAAGGGAACTTAGAGACCATCTAGCCAAACCTTTTCATTTTACAGATGAGGAGAAATTCAGTGATTTGTTCAGGGTCATATGGGTAAAAAAGTAATAGAGACTAGTTTGAATCTAGGTCTTCAGATTGATTAAGACTCAACTATAGGCAAGACACTTGTAATTGGTTCTCCCCCAATGAAACAAAACAAAAAAAAGAACAAAATGTGAACCCAGGATCATAGTATCATAGATTTAGAGTTAGTAGAGATCAAAGGAAGTCATTTAAACCTAACCCTCCTTCCCTCTCCCTTCCCTTTGACAGATGAAGAAATGGAATCCTGAAGGTTGAAGTAGTTTGTCCCAGGTCACAAAGATTGTAAGTGGTAGAATCGGCACTTGAACCCAGGTCTTCTGATTCTAAAATCCAGCACTTTTCCCCCTGACTTATGCTGCTTCTCTAGTTGGGGGAGATAAGATATACAGATTTTTTAAAAAGCAATTAACAGTGCAAGATAGTACATGATTAGTACTAATTACAATCTCAATGAATTTGGCTAAGTCACTTCCTCTTTTTGTGCCTCAGTTTCCTCATATATAATATGAGAGGATTGGACCGGATGATCTCTAAGGTCCTGTCTAGCTCCAGGTACTTGGAGCATCAAGAGGTCACTGTGGGCTAGGGGAGCAAAGGGAAACTGCATGGAGAAGGAGGGCATTAAGAAGGATAGATAAGATTCAGATAGAGTGCAGGGGGAGACAGACACATTTTTTTTTTTTGGCAAGAGGAAACAGTGCAACAAAGAGCGAAATGCTTAATAGGATATTTAGGAATTAGCGAGTAGCATGGTCTAGAATGAAGAGACATGCCACATTCTTCTTTCTGTTAGGATAGCAGACCCGGGATTGTGAAATTCCTAGAGGAAACCAGTTATAAGAGGATTTGTCCATAATTTCATAATAGTTCATAGTTACAAAGTCCAGAAAGTCCTACATTATTTCATTTGGTCCTTACAAAAAGCCTGTGAGCAGTGCAAATGCTGTTATCGTGATGTTGTTGATAGAAGAGAAACCCGGAGAATTGATGTTCAACCATTAAAGTTATTTTTCTGAATTGCAGTGAGTATATCACCCCCTACTCAGTAAACTCCAGTGGGTTCCTACCAGCTCCAAGATCAAATACGAAATTCTCTGCTTGCCACTCAAGGCTCTTCATAACTAGCCCCTCCTACTTTTCCAGTTTTCTTATATCTTGCTCCCCAACTTGTCTTCTTCCATCCAGTGACACTGACCTTCTGGGTGTTCTGTGAACAAGACACTTATCTCTCAGCTCCAGACCTTTTCTCTGGCTGTCCCTACGCCTGGAATGCTTTCTTTCCACATCTTGCTTCCCAAGCTAAAATCCCACTTTCTACAGGAAGCCTTTCTCAACCCCTCTTAATTCTAGTTCCTTCCCTCTGTTAATTATTTCCAATATATTCTACACAGAGCTTATTTGTACATGTTTGTTTGCTTGTTGTCTCTCATTAGATTGTGAGCTCCTCAAGGGCAGAGCCTTTTTGCCTTTTTTTGGGGGGGGGGGATATCCCTAGCATTTAGCAGAGTGCCTGGCATTAGAGTAGGCATTTAGTGAATGTTTATTGACTGACTGACTCAGATACTGAATTACAAGGCTAGGATTCAGCAATGGATCTTATATCTTCAGTGATCTTTTCATCTGTGTTCAGTGATCTTTTCATTTACCACTCTGTCTTCTGGATAAAAAGGATTCCCTCTGCTATGGCTGAATTCTCCTTAAGAGTGATGCTCCCTTCTAGTTGTGGGACTGGGGAGGAGGAAGAAAGGGAACAAGCATTTGTTAAGTGCTTACTATGTGCCAGGAACTATGATAAGCACATTACAAATAATACATCATTTGATCCTCACAAATACCCTGGGAGTTAAGTGTTTATTATTCCCATTTAACAGTTGAGGAAACTGGGACAGACAATGACTTACCCATGGTCATATAACTATTAAGTGTCTGAGGCTGGATTTGAACTCAAGTATATACTCTTTTTGATGATTATAATGATTTATAATGGTTTATAATAGTATTTCATCACAATCATATACCAAAACGTGTTCAGACATTCCCCTATTGATGGACATCCCCTCAATTTCAATTCTTTGCCACTGCTAAAAGAGCTGCTATAAATATTTTTGTACACATAGATGCTTTTCCTTTTTCTTTGATATCTTTGGGGTACAGACCTAGTAGTGGTATTGCTAGGTCAAAAGGCATGCACAGCTTTATAGCCCTCTGGGCATAGTTTCAAGTTGCTTTCCAGAATGATTGGATCATTTCACAACTCCACCAACAACGCATTTGTGTCCCAATTTTTCCATATTCCTTCCAACATTTGTCATTTTCCTTTTCTATTATGTTAGCCTATCTGATAGGTGCGAGACGGTACCTTAGAGTTGTTTTAATTTGCATTTCTCTAATAAATAGTGAGTTAAAGTATTTTTTCATACGATTATAGATAGCTTTGATTTCTTCTTCTGAAAACTGCCTGTTCATATCCTTTGACCATTTATCAGTTGGAGAATGACTTGTATTAATTTCACTCAGTTCCCTATATATTTGAGAAATGAGGCCTTTATAAGAGAAACTTGGGACAAATCCCCCCCCCCCCCCGCCCCAGTTTCCTGCTTTCCTTCTAATCTTGGCTGCACTGGTTTTGTTTGAGCAAAACCCTTTTAACTTAATGTAATAAAAATTATCCATTTTACTTCTTGTAATCCTATCTCTTGTATGGTGAAAACTCTTCCTTTATCCATAGATCTGACAGATAAAAGTTTCCATGCTCCTCTAATTTGCTTACATCACTTTTATGTTTAAATCATATGCCCATTTTGACATTTTCTTGGTATATGGTGTGAGATATTGGTGTATCCTTAATTTCCGCCAAATTGCTTTCATTTTCCCAACAATTTTTGTCAAATAGTGAGTTCTTATCCCTGAAGCTTGGATCTTTGGGTTTATCAAACACTTGATTACTATGGTCATTTACTACTATGTATTATGTACCTAATCTATCCCACTATCTACCACTCTATTTCTTAGCCAGTTCCAGATTATTTTCATGATTATTGTTTTGTAATACATTTTGAGATTTGGTACTGCTAGGCCACCTTCTTTCACATTCTTCATTGATTCCTTTGATATTCTTGACTTTTTGTTCTTCCAGATGAATTTTATTATTATTTTTTCTAGTTCTATAAAATAATTTTTTGGTAGGTTGATTGGTATGGTACTAAATAAATAAATTAGTTTAGGTAGAATTGTCATTTTTATTATATTGCTTCAGTCTACCCATGAGCAATTAATATTTCTCCAGTTGTTTAAATCTGTCTTCAGTTGTGTGAAAAGTCATATAGTTCCTGGGTTTGTTTTGTCAGATAGACTCCCAAGTATTTTATATCTTCTGCAGTTTAAAAAAAATGGACTTGCCTTCCTTTTCATTCCAGTGTTTCTCTTTTTTACGCTCTGTGCTTTGAAAACCCCAAGATTTCATGCCCTTAGAGATATATTGCTCCCTGAGGCAGAGTCCAGGACAATGGTTTTAGAACCATTTTTGGCAGGGGGCCTGCTTCACCTCTCCTCTCTTCTCCAATTTGAGTTGAGAATGTTTAGAGATATTCTGAAAACTTCATCCAGACAACGTACCAAGCCATGCATTGGTTCTCTTTGTCATTATAGGCCGACATACCCATTTGTGGTTGCTGGCCCCACCCTACGTTTCTAGCCTTATCTCACCATGTCTCTATTATCTTTGTATCTCCCTCAGTGCCTAGCACAGTGCTCTGTAAGTATTAGATATTTAATAAATGATCATTGAACAAATGAATGAATTAGATAGAGCCAATTGGACCGGATATCAGGAGAGCAGTTTTTGATAATAACTACTCATATTTCTTTTGTGCTTTATGGTTTACAAAACACTTTCTTTCACAACAGCCCTGTGATGTAGGTGATAAAAATAAGTTTAAGGACCTACTATCTCCACAACCTAATTGTATGATGTTTGGCTAGTCATCCAACTTTTCTGGACCTTAGTTTCCTCATCTGGGAAAGAATAATATCTGACAAGGTTGTTGGGGAATCAAATGAGGTAATGTAAGTCAAATTATTGAGTAACCTCTAATGTTATACAGAGGTAAGGTATTAGTATTTTTAATTATAAAATGAGAAATAGCATGGTATAGTAAAGAGAGGTCTAGTCTTGGAGCCAGGAAAACCCGGGTTCTTGTTTCTAACACCTATTGACTGTAAGACTCTGGGCAAGTCAATTGCTGAACCTCTTAGTACCCTGGGCAGCTCTCTCAGTGCATACATTGCAGAGAAACTGCAGATGTGCATTGCTAAAGAAAGATTCCTCCCCTGAGAGTTCTGTCAGTGAAATCATAGGTCGGTGCCTATCCTGGTATTCTATAAAATGAGAGCTGTGCTAGATCATCTCTAAGGTCCCGTAGCAGGCACATAATAAATGCCCCTTGAATCCTAGAGAGGTGTTGTTTTGGGGCGATCAAAATGAATGGAATAATTATTGAGTGTTGTAAGAGTTCTTTCAGAGAAAGCATAAAAAGAAAGCAAGGTATAATGGAAAGCTCATTGGAACAGGAGTCAGAAGACCTGGGTTTGAGTACTTGGCTCTGTTGTTCATCAGTTGTGACTCCAGGTCAGTCAGTTTACCTCTTTGAGTCTATAAAATGGTAATTCTTGTACCACTTTTCTCACAGGGTTAATGTGGTGAAGGTTCTTAGTTATCCTTAAAGGCTTGAGCCTTTAAGCCTTGATTTGGAGTCAAGGGACCTGCGGTTGAATACTGGCTTTGCTTCTTACTTCCAGTGTGATCTCGGGTACACTTTACCTCTTTGAGACTCAGGTTCTTCATCCTTAAAATGGACCACATGATACATAAGGTCCTTTCCAACTCTAAATAGATGATCTTATTAAGTCATTTCCAGACATGTGGGAACCACTTGCCTTCTAAGCTAAAGAATTAATAAGGATTGGGGGTGAGAAGAGGTAAACCAGGAAACCAATATCCTTTCTTTTTTGGCTTCTTGCTCCTTGCCTCTTTTCCATGGTGATGATGGAAGAGCAGGATGCCAACAAGGGGAGGAGAAGACGGCACTCAGGGACCGGCTTACTCACGCCTCAGCTCCGGCTTGACTCAAACTCGTTGGCTTGGCATTATATAATTTTGCTAACAGATGGCTTTTGCTCACTGACTTCATTTACATAGACTGAGTGTATGTCAAGGAGCAAAGCCCTTTGGGCGAGCGGCCCCTTGCGGGTTGTTGACAGGATTATAAAAGCTCCAGCTTAAGAAAAAATTAACTTATATATACAGAGTATGTATATACACATTGCATACCCACCCTTCATCCTTTACATACACATATCCCTGTGACTTGAAAGACACTGGGCTATTAAAAAAAAAGTTTTCTTTTTCGGATGTTCAAGTGGAACCTCTTAAAGGGTTTGGTTCTTTGACAATATCTCCTTTATGTACTGGGAACCATCAAACCAGGACATTGTGTGTTTTTGTAGGTGGGTGGGGAAGGGGAGGGGTGGGAGGCGGTGAGGAGAAAGGGTTGCTGGGGCCCCGACAGTCTCTTGACACCATTTCATTTCCTCTAGGAGTTTTTCTTGGCCATCTCTGTGGTGCTTTTTGATAATGAGATAATGCCGTGGCATGGCTGGCATAATTCAATTAACCATATTAACAGATCTCCTCTCAGATCAACACTGCCTGTCAGATTCCCTGGAAGAAAAGGAAATGTTTTTCTTTTCTCATGACATCTGATCTCCATTAGGCAGCCCCTTGCCTATAACTGGGATAACAGGAAAGCTACCATGACTGTAATTGACAAAGTTAGGAGGTGGAGGGGGTAGAGTGGGAGAGTGGGGAACTGAGGTTCCCATTGGCTCCTGCCACGGGGGTCTGGGGCTCCCATTGGCTCCTCCCCTGCATAGGGCACATCAGGCTGTTGACATGCCATGTGGCAAGCGGGTGGGTAGGAGAGAGGCATGGCAGAGTGGGAGGACCTCACAGGAGCTTGTCCTCTGAGGCTGTCCTGAATGTCCTTCCTTGTTCTCCCTTGCAGCCTGATTTAATAGAATCAGCGCTCACGTCAGCCCGGAGCTGCAGGCATGACCAGGGAGGGGAGGGGAGTTGGGAGGAAACATCAAGGACTCTGGTGGGCAGGCAGGCAGTAAAACTTCTCCGGGCCTCTGAAAGGGTCCCCTTAAATAGGTTCGGTGGCAGGCACGTGTTGTGGACAACAGAAGGGCCTTGTTTAGTGAGGGAGAAAAGGCCAGCAGTTTTGCTTCTCTGGAGCCAGATTTTTAAGCCATAATTGGATGTTGTCACCCTGCCAAAGTAAAGGCAGAGAGGGCCACTGAGGGAAAGCTTCACCAGCCCGCCTGCCTTCTAGGGAGCAGCCAGGGTCTGAGCTGAAGTCATTATAGCATAGGTCTTCCTCTGTTTAAAGGGGAAAAAAAATACACAGGCCCCCAACGAATCATCAAATTGAAATCTGCCCATCTTCATCTTTGTTCAACTGGGCAGAGGGAAAAGAAAAAAGAGAGGAGAGTCAGGAAAAAGTTTGGAGGGGATGAGTGTTCTATCAAGGAAATATTGAGACTGGGCAACATCGAGAGCTAATGGGATCCTTCCATTGGCCACTCAGAAAAAACAAAGAAATCTCAGTGTCCCAAATAGGAGGTAGGGTCCAGAATGGGGATTTTAGAGCTGGATAGGAGCTCAGAGATCATTTAGTCTAGCTAATGGAAGAGATTTGCCCAAGATCCTACAGCTAATAAATGGCAGTGCTGGAAAGACGGGGCAGACTGCAGAAACATTTGTTTATTTATTTGTTCTCATTTTGTTCACCCCTCCCCTTCTTTTGCAGAGGTGGAGGACTATGGATGTGGAATATGACATTTATTGTCAGATACGGCTGATATGCTGATTGGATTTGCTAAACTGTTTCCCTGCTTATTCCCCCTCCTCAGCCCTCCACCTTTTCATTTGCTTTTAATTACAAGAGGGCTCACTGGGTAATGGAAGGGAAGGGGGAGAGATATTCAGAAACGAAGGGGATATAAAAATCTATCAATAAACATTTTTTAAAATGTCTAGGGGGTACAAACCCAGGGCCTCTACTTCTAGAGCCAGGGAAAGCCATAGTTACCCAGACACAGCTTCTCCTCTGTGTCTGAAGGATGTCACAGAATGAATTAAGTGTGAAGGAAATCTAGGCTGAGGACAACAGAGGAGGGGGCCCCCTGCTTGTGGCAGGAAATGTCTTCAGATTGTGAGTTTGGGTGGATCAATCGCTGCATCTGTAAAAATGCTTGCGTCAGTCTCCATTTGTGGTGGCTCGTGAGGCAACTGTGTGTTGAGTGTGTGTGAGACAAATGTGACTAGAGAGTAAGAAGCCGGGGCTCTGCGTGGCGTGTGTTGGCACGGCGGAATCATAGAACGTCGGAGCTAGACCAGATCTGAGAGATGATTTAGTTCTCGGATCAGGGGTCACAGATTTATAGTCGGAAGGGACCGTAAAGGTCATCTAATCCAACACCCTTATTTGAATGACGATGGACCAACTCGGGGAAGTAATTAACCCAAGGTCACGTCGCTATTCAGTGCACCGATTTGGGATGGGCGGGGCAGCGGGCCTGGCCCGCAGGTGCTTCTGATTGCCCTTCAGCCTGAGGGGAAGGGGTGGAGTACCAGCAGGTGTTGTGGCAGCGGGCCTTAGAGGAAAGGTGAAAGGATCACGGGGTTAGAGCCGGAAAGGACTTCCGAGGCTGTCCAGTCCAAAGCCCTCATTTTACAGAGAAGGAAACTGAGGCCCAGGGGAGTAAAGGACTTGCCCAAAGTCACACAGATAGTAAAGGTAGGTTTTGAATCCAAGTTCTCTGATGATAGAACCAGTGCTCTTTCCATTGTATACGAGTAACTTGTTTAGCAGCCATCGATCGAAGTGGGGCGAAACGAAGCGCCAGCTCAGTTAGGTACGGGACACAGAGAGACTAGCATTCTTTTCTCATGAAGGGCTGGGAGCTGGGGAGAAGAGGTCAGAATGCTGTGTCAGGATCAAGTAGATAGTTGATCCTTGGGGCAACGAGGTGGTGCATTGGATAGAGCACCGGGGCTGTAGTCAAGAAGACGCGAGTTCAAGTCTGCCTTCACACATTATTAGTTGTGTGACTCTGGATAAGTCCCAACCTCAATTTCCTCATCTGTAAAATGGGAATGGTAATAATAGCACCTACCTTGTAGAGTTGTGAAGATAAAATGAGATATTTGTAAAATACTTAGCACATAGTAGGTGCTATGTAAATGTTAGCTATTATTATTACATGGGTTGAGAAGGTATATTGGGATTAGAAATAAAGGAAGGCATAGATATTACATAATAGAATCATAGAATTTAGAAGTTGAAAGGACCTTAGAATTCATCTAGTCTGGTTCTCTTATTGAATGGAGATGACCTGTGGCCACTAATAATAATTGCTGACATTTCTATAGCACTTTAAGACAGGGGCTCTTAACCCTTTTTGTGTCACTTAAACCTTTGGCTGCCTGGTGAAGCCTATGAACCCCTTCTTAGAATAAAGTCTTAAAAGACATCAAATAAAATACATAGGATTACAAAGGACACATATTATATTGGAATATGGTTATCAAAATGTATATTATTTAAATTTACAGACCCCAGGTTAAGAATATCTGATTTACTATTTGCAAAGTACTTTCCATGAATGATCTCATTTCTTTCTCTCTCTCCCTTGTCATGTTTGCTCTTATTTTACAGCAAGGAAACAGTTTTAGAGAGGTAAATGATTTGCTCAGGGTCGTATAGTTAGTAAATAACTGAAGCAGAATTTGAACCTAGGTCTTCCTGACTCCAACTCAATATGTATTGCTACTGTATCATCCCTGCAGAAGCTGCAGCTATTTAACCCCTGAGATCCCTGACCCTGCTAGTACAGGCCCTTTCTGTTCCCTTGATTCAGGGGGGTGCTGGGTCTGTGAGAGAGAGAGAGAAAACTAGCTCATAAGAGCCAACTGTTAAATTGTTAGTGGGAGCATTTGCAACTCAGAAATCATTAAATACTACAAATTAGAGTTTATTTATTGCTTTCTTTATTGTCTAGTCTTAAAGTGATGGAGAAAATTTTAATAATGTAGATTAAACTTAAAAGTCTTATGAGCTATTAAACATTTATCAGCCCACCCCTGCCTGGACCCCAAATATTTCCTGAATCTGGAGGGATGTCTTTGGGAAGACAGGGTAGGAGGGCTTGCTAGATTTATTAAGCATAACCTCCTTGGTATCTTTAGATCCCCCTCTGCCAGAATGATCTCTCATTGGGGAATAAGGTATGTAGGAAACCTGGCCTCTGGTATTTAAGAATCTCACTAGGTTTTAGTATCCAAGACGCCTGTTTCCTACTCTTTCCATGACACCATATAACCAGTCCTTTCTTTATAGTCCTAATACAGATATATCCTTGGGTTGTGTGACCTGTTTCAAAGATACCTGATGTATAAAACTGTTAATTTAAAACAACCAGTCAAATGCATGAATTGTGAGGTGATTGCTGAGGATTTTTTTTTAATTTACAAAAGGATTCCCTGCAGAATTTTCTCTTAGTGTATTTAAAGAATGTTTTGCTTTATAGAAATTCTATTTACCTTCAACTTGAGGTCTTTTCCAGCTTTAAAATTTTATGATTCTATGAACTTTTTCCAGGATTGTGCAAGGTTAGCCATGTCTGCATTTGATTATATAAAGCAAGGAGGCATGATGTAGCAGAAGGAAAATTGGGTTTCAAGTCTAGGGACCTGGATCAGAATCTTAGCTCATATATACTAGTTGGATGACTCTAGACAAATGCCATTCAGAACCTCAGTTTCTTTAAATATAAAATGAAAATGACACTAATATGTGTCCTTCCTACCTCTCAGAGTTATTGTTAGGGATGTGATTTTGTAATCTTTAAATGATACAGAAATGTGAGTCTTAATTATTTTTATTATGGCTAATAATTTCCAGCTGTTCTTCTCTTCGCTTCCTACCTGGCTGTATTCCTCTGTGTTTCTCAGTCATGTCCCAGGAACTTCTCAACCCTGGAACTCACACCTCATTAGTACCCTCTATTCTTGGGGCTCCTCACTCCCTCTGATCAGAGAGGACAGAGTTCCCCACCTCCAGAACCACCATTTAAGGAAGGAGCCCATCAGCCATCTCTTCGTTTTCTACCCAGCTGCACTCTGCTGGACTTAGTCATCATGACTCCATGCTGTACCCTCTCCCCACCCCTCCCCTCCCCCTCTTGCTTTTTTTGTTTTCTTTTGCATGTTGTCTTCCCCCTTCCAGATTCTAGATTGTAAACTCCTTGAGGGTAGAGACTGCCTTTTCCCTTTCTTTGAATCTCCAGAGTTTAGCACTATATATAGCAGGGCTTAATTCGAGTTTATTGACTGAGCCTATAACTGTGTCAACACCATTCCACTCAACAACATCCCAAGATTTCAAAATACAAAATTTTGCCAACAACTCTGATCTCTCATACTATGGACTATCACAGAGCAGTGAAGGAATTGCTTCTTAAAAACTCAGAACTTGCTTATCTGTGCTTTTCAGAGAAGTGCAATCCACTTGGGAGGAATTCAGGTTTAGCATAGGCAGTTAGCTGGGGCAGCATGGTCAATCAGTCAACTAGTATGAGTATTCCCTGGGGCCTCTTTTCTTGCTCTTCATGCTCTCCTGGATATCCCTGGGCTTTCTTGTGTTCCATTATCAACTCAATGGCCTCCTATATCTACCTATTCATCCCTAATCTCTCATTTGAATTTTAAATCTTGAATTACCAATTCTCTGCTGGACAAGTCTTTCTAGATATCCTGTGAACACCTCAAATTTAGGGAGCTGATTATGATTCAAACCCACTTCCCCTCCCCTATTCACACCTTAACATACCTCCTACTCAAGTTTTGTGAAATAACAACTTGTGAACAACTTTGAGAAAAAAAAAAACTTGCCTATTGAGGGTACCACCATCCTCCCTACCACTTATGTTTGTAGCCTCAAAGTCATCCTGGATTCTTCCTAGCCTTTTCACTTCTGCTATTCTCCAATCCAGTTAGTTGCTAAGTACAGTCTGATCTACCGTTCCACCATCTCTTGCATCTGTCTTGGTTTGGGGCAAGATAAAGTGAAGGCGGTAAGAGAATAAGCATTTATATAGCATCTTCTATATAGCCATTACATATATACCATTTGATTATCTCTGATAGGAGATCTTGCACCTTTCCACTTTTCTCCACTTGCAAGACTACCATCCTTGGTTCTACAACCCCTGAGCTCAATTAAAGCTCAGGGTCTCAGGCTGTACTGTGAATAGTTTGGTGCATCTGAGAATTTTCTGTCTTTGACCTCTTTGGGATATATGCCTAGCAGTGAGATCTTTAGATCCAGGAATATTTTAGTCACTTTCAAAAAGCATAATGCCAAATTATTTTTTGGAATGGTTGGACCAGTTCCCAACTCTACCAACAGTGTCTTAGAGTGCCAATCATTTCATGTCTCTGACAAAATGGACAAATATTGTCTTTTGTTATTTTTACCTGATTTTATATCATGGTAAAACCCTTATTGAATTATCTGTTTCAGTTTAACTGAGCTGCTAATTGCTTCCTGAACGCAACACTTCATCTCTCATCCCCATGCATGGGTACAAGCTTTCCTCTATGCCTGGAATGTATAAGCTTCTCATGTCACTCCTTCAGAATCCTTATAGTGCTTTAAGCTCAGCCTAGGTGCCATCTCTTCTGTGGAACATAGTTTGATCCTCCCAACTGGTAGTACTCTCTCCCCTTTTAATTTTCTAAACTCTACATTTATTTGTTTACATGGCCCATGTCCCCTGTACAATGAATGTAAATTCTTTGATGGTGGAAATTAGATCCTTATATCCCTAGATCCTAACGTACTGTTATCTATCTATCTGTCTGCCTGTCTGTCTGCCTGTCTGTCTGTCTATCTATCCATCTATCTATCTATCTATCTATCTATTTATCTATTTATCTATCTATCTATCTACGTCTCAATAGTCTTTGTTCAGTCTTAAGCTTTAATAGACTTTTGGGACACCCTGTATTTTAAGCATTGTTAAAAGTTAGCTGAATTGATTTGAATTATTAACACAAGTAAATGATAAAACTTGGGGTTAGAAGTGGCCTTAAAGATCTTTGGAGTCTTTCATGTTTATTTTATAAAGAAATTGAGATAGAGAGACTAACTAGTCCAGAAGGTGGTAAGTAGCAGCTACTCTTAGAACTTGAGCCTGCTAAATTTAAAACTAGTGCTTCCCCTCCACCCCCATCATGTGAATGGGGTTCCACTTTCCTCTATTCCAATTAATGCAATCATAGAAGGTCCAGACACTTGGATTCAGTCAATTAGTGATTAAATCCTTGGTTAATTTGATAGTATAATAGTGTTTTGACAATTGGATTGAGGCAGATATTCCTGTGATTGCTATATCCCTGGGTCCATGCATGTCAAGAGCAGGAATGGAAAGTTTCCAGTTTGGAAGACTCCAATATAAGTAAGAGATCCAAGCCTCTAAGAAGGAATCACTCTTGGGGTAGGAGGAGACTGGATTTGTCTGTTTTCTTGACTCTGAGATGCTCTCTATCCAATGTGTCATGTTGCTTCTCTCAAAACACATTTATTAAGCACCCACTACGTGTAAGACGTTGTGCTAGGTGCTGGAGACATGAAGATAAGAACAAAAAAGATCCTGTTCTCAAGGAATTTGTATTCTACTGGGGAACATTTGTCTTTGGCACTTTGTCCTTCAGTTTTTGCACAGCTTGCTGTGGTAGGTACCCACTGGCTCATGCTACATCATGTTCTTCTATTTCAAGGCAACATTCTGATAGACTGATTTATCCTGAGTCTATTTCTCTCGGTCCAAAATCAACCCCAAGATTCCATTTTCACATTTCACTACTGCAACTTGGGCTGTCTTTATCTCTCAGAATATCATAATAGCCTCCTGTCTAATCTTTGTGCCGTCAGTCCCTTCCCTCTCCAGTACAGTATTAAAACCATCTCCGCTGTATATCTTTCAATGTCTTTATGCATTACTGACAAATAAGTGAAGGACTGTCATAGGGGAGGGATATTGGATAACCTACAGGGGAAGGATTCTCTTCCTCCCTCCTTAATTTCCCTAGACCACTTTGCCTGGCTCTCTCTTCTGTCCTTATCATAATTTATCCTGTCTTATACTTATCTGTATCCGTGTTGTATCCCCCTAGGTAAAGTATAAACTCACTGTGGGCAGGTACTGTGTAAATTTTCATCTTTTTGTCTTTAGCACAGAGCACAGTGCCTTTTAGGAGAAGCGTAATAAATGTCTGGGATGCTGTTCATGCTGTTTCCACTGATAAAACAAAAGATCCTCAAGGGCAGGTACTGTTTCATTCTGGTCTTTTTATGTTTTAAAAGGGATTTGTATTTAGTTATGGGATGGACTAGATAACTTCTGACATCTCTTCCTATTCATGTATTCTGCTTTAAGCTCCTTGTGAGTAGGAATGGTTTTATTCTTTGCACTTGTATCCCCAGCACCTAGCAGAATGCCATGTACATATTAAATCCTTAATAAATACTGATTCGCTAATTGATTTCATCATGAGCTTCAACCATTGCAAATCTTCAATGCCACCTATATAGGTGAAATAGAAGCAGATTGATTATGGGGCAATATGGTTATGACATGAAGAGGGCTATTGTTAGATTGGCTGTCCATGCTGTGTGTAGACAAAGCATAAAAGAGGAAAGGTTGGATACTTCTTTATTCCACTGTGTTATGTCAGTTGCCCAAAGATAGCCCATTTTAAAAATAGTTTTGCAGCCAAAATCAGTGATGGAAGAGGCACCAACTAAGCATTGTCTTGTGGGCATGGGAAGAGAGATGGGGAGTGATAGAGGCCAGAGGGTTTATTCCAATCTGAATTTGAGTGCAGATACCTCTGAGATATACTTCTTTCTAGGCATCAGGTGCTGGAGCTTTCAGACTACCCTGGTGAAGTTGGAAGTATCAGGAAGCAGTATACAACCAAGGTCAGAGATAGAGGACATAGTATTAGTCAAATTAATCTCAGAACAGAATTTTTAATCTGCATACCAGGCACAGGACAGGTCAGGAACACAAAAATGCTGATTAATGTTTCTATCAGTGATTTCAGTAGGCACAGGTGGCATGCTTATTAAATTTGACACAAACTTGGAAAAGGCAGGGGTTATGTTTCTTCTGCTTTCTATGATCCAAACCCATACTACCTCAGATAATGCCAGGCTCTGAAGGGATAGTCAGGCAGATCCAAATAAATCTATGCCAGTAACTCTCAAACTGTGGTCCATGGACTCTGAGATTTTTTTGTGGGGTCTCTGAGGTCAAAACTATTTTTATAATAATACTAAGACATTATTTGCCTGTTAAAATATCCCTCCCTTTTCCAGCTACATATCTGTGTGAGGTCAGATTTTCTTTGAATATTTTGATCAAAACAACATTTGCAACAGATTCAATGAAGAAGCAGTTATGACAATCCACCTGCCATATATTAAGCTAGACACTAAAGAGAGCTACAAAAATATGTAAATGTCACCCTTCACAATAATTTTTTCTTTGGAAAATAGAGTTATTTTTTTCATAAGATGTTATTCATATTAACGTGTAATGGGTTTATTATTATTTTAAAGTGAATTAACAAACATACATTTTAGAATTTCATTAGATTTAATTTCAAATATGGTAAATATCAATACATATTATCCACATAAACAAAAACTCTTTGGGGTCCATAATAATTTTTAAAAAAGTAAAGGGGCCCTAAAGCCAAAAAGTTTGAGAACAACTGATCTAGACAAACTAGACAATTGATCAAATCTAAGAAGATAAAATTGAATAGATAATAAGTATAAAATTCTACAATGATTTAAAAATTAAATTTTACAGGTAGTACAGGATAGGTAACTCATGGTAAAACATCTCAAACTTAGGCTGTGTTAAGAGAGGTAAATCATCAAGACTAAGGGAATTGATCATCTTCCTGTATTTTCCCCCAGTTAGACCACATCTATAGTATTTTTTTCAGTGCTGGGATCCACTTTTTAGGAAGAACATTGTTGACC
Organism: Vombatus ursinus; assembly: GCF_900497805.2. NCBI lineage: Eukaryota > Metazoa > Chordata > Mammalia > Diprotodontia > Vombatidae > Vombatus > Vombatus ursinus. The sequence continues at coordinate 4,625,969 of NW_020954751.1, read as the reverse complement.
AAAAGTGTGCAATAAGAGAACAACCAGAGTGAAAGAACTGGAGACCATGGCATGTGAAGAGGGCTGGTTGGAGAAATCCTGTGTTTAGCCTGAAAAAGAAGATGCAGGGCAGATATGCTAGCTATCTTCAAGAATTTGAAGTACTTGATAGGGGGAAGCAGAATTAATCAGTTAGCCAAGACAGTTCTCGTTCTCAAGGAGCTCTTAGTTTAGCAGAGGAGACGACGTGCAAAAGACATGCACAAATAAGCTATATAAAAAATAATCAACAGAGGGAAGGCCCTAGCGTTAAGAGGAGTTGGGAAAAGCTTCCTTTAGAAGATGGAATTTTAGATGGGACCTAAAGAAATCCAGGGAAGCCAGGAGGCAGAAAGGAGTAGAGAGAGCATTCTAGGCATGAAGGATAGGCAGAGAAAACACCCAGAGCTGATAGATGGAGTGTCTCATTTGTGCAACACCCAGGAGGAGGCCAATCTCGCTGTGTGGAAGTGTATCTGGAGTGGAGTAAAGTGTAAGAATCCTGAAAGAGGAAAAGGACTAGGTTGTAAAGGGCTTTAAAAATGTCAGACAGAGCATTTTGTATGTGGTCCTGAAGGTAATAAAGAGCTATTGGAGTTTACTGTATGAGGGAGGGTGACAGGGTCAGACCTGTGTTTTAGGAAAATCACTTTGGTAGCTGAGTAGAAGATGAATTGTAGTGAGGAGAGACAAGGCAAGGAAACCAACCAGCAGACTATGGCAAATGCGAAGTGATAAGGGTGTGTATTAGGGTTGTGGTGGCATAAGTAGGGAAAAGGGGACATATACAAGAGGTATTGTAAAGTCAAAATGACAGAATTTACAAATGGATGTATGAGGTGTGAGGCGTTGAAAATGAAATGAAGGTTTGAATATGAGTAATTGAGAGGGAAGTGGTGGCTTTAGTGGTAATAGGGAAGGTTTGAGGGGAAATATAATGAGTTCCATTTTTTTTACATTTAGTTTGAAATGACCAACAGGCAGTTGGAGCAGAGGTCAAGAGAGAGTATTGGGCTAGATACATGGCTCTATGAATTGTCTGCATAGAGATAATAATTGAATCTATGGAAGTTAATGAGATCACCAAGTGATATAGAGGAAAAAGAGAAGAAGGCCCAGGACAAAGAGTAACTGGTTGATGGGCATGACGTGAATGAAGATCCATCACAGGATACTGAGAAGGACTAGTAGAGTAGTTGGGAGGAGAACCAGGAGAAAGCAGTGTTACAAAAACCTAGAGAGGGGAGAATATGTTGGAGGAGAAGGTGATCAAGGATGCCTAATAATGGAAAGAGGTCAACTAGGATGAAGACTGAGATCATTAGTAACTTTGGAATAAGTAATTTCAGTTAAATAATGAGGTCAGAAACCAAATTGCAAAGGGTTTAAAATCAAATGAGAGGTGACGAAGTGGAGGCACCAGTTGTAGGTGGCTTTTTAAATGGGATTTACTGAGAAGGAGAAGAGATATTAGATGATAACAAGAGGGGGTGGCAGGAGCATTCCAGGTTTTCTTTTAAGACTAGGGAGACATAAATTTGTTTTCAGCAGCAGGGAAAGAACCAGTAGATAGGGAAAGATCAGAGATTAGACAGTGAGTGGGAATGGTAGTAAAGGTAATCTGATGGAGAGGATGGGATCGAAGGTACATGCAAAGGGGATGGCCTTGGCAAGAAAAAAAGCTTACCTCTTTTTTTTTTTTACATATTTAAAAATCTTTTAATATGCAATGCGTCTCCCTTTGTCTACAATCACATATTTTACATGATTTGGCATAGAATTCAAATGTTTCTGACACATTCTTTCATTCTTTATCATGATACTTCACTAGCACATGGAATATTAAACATATCTTAATATTTGATGCACAATCCATTTGTCTGAGCTTAGTCTTGATTAGAGTGCACAGGTTTTAAAAATATTTTTATTTTATTACGTAGTGTATACATATTCGTAATGTGGTGATTTAAAAATACAAATAGTGTCTTCTTTAAATCCTGTGCATGTCCATTATTTTTTTTCAATAAATACCTACCCTCCATTCATCACTAATAACAGTGATACCAACAGCAGTTCTATCCCCATAAAGGAAGTGCTCTGAAATATTTTCACCATTTCTATTTTGCAGTATTTTTGAGTGCCTGGGTTTTAATTCAGAGCCCACCACCTCACAGCAACAGATTATATTGAAATAAATGGGGCCATGTCTTTAATAGACAGGAATGAAGGAGGAGATAGTAAAGGAAGATGTCTGACTGAAACTGGATGAAGAAGGATAGAAAAGGGGGAACTCTGACCAAATAACCTCAATGTTTTTTGGTGAAGCAAGTCCCTTAGCAAAGTAGGGCATGGTAGGTAGAGGGTGTTATGGAAGTTTGAAGACAGATGAGGAAGTTTGGAATAGTCATTATGGTGACTAGAATGTCAAACCAATTGGAGGATGAATTGAAGCATTGCCTTCCAACTTCTTAATCTTAAAGAAGAGGAAACTGAGGCCCAGAGAGTTTAAGTGACTTGTCCAGAGTCACACATATAGTAAGAACCAGAGGTGGGATTCAAACCCAGGTTTTCTGACTCCAAAATCCAATTCTCTTTCACAGAAGAATGTATTTTACAGGGAGCCTAAGCAAAAGTCATACCGGTTTCCTTTCTGTTACTTTCATGTCAATTTAAACATTTGGCACACAGGATGTTATAGATTCTTTAATATCCTCTAGGAGGTGACCCATGTCTATTTTGGCTTTTATAATACCACCTGAGAGTTCTTTGTACAATACTAGGTTCCTGTTACAGTCACAATTAATAGCATGGTTAAGGCTATATTTTGGAGTGAATCCCTACCAGAAATCAGATGTGGGTTTCAGGACATCATCTGACTATTAATCAATTAATTAATACATTTTTTCTACTCTGTTCCAGGTTATGTCTGCTTTTTAGTGGGAGTTATGGATAGTGAAATAGCAATTTTCATCCATCAAACTGAGTAGGTGCAGTGAAATCTGCTACACATTCTGGGAGATATAAAGGTAAATGTGACATCATCCCTGTCCTCAAGGAGCCCAGAGCCTAATAAAGGATATCATACCATATAGAATGTAATAAAGCTTTATGAAAAATCATCAGAAGGAGTAATCACTTTTACTGGAGGGGATCAGGGAAGCCTTCATTGAACAGATACTATTTCAATGGAACTTTAAAGAATGGATAGATTTTATTTAAATTTTAAATTGATATCTTTTTTTACATCACCTTTATTTTCAAATATATCCTCCCCCTTTCTGTCCAGCAAGCCATAACTTTAAAAAAATTAACTTTCAATTTTTATAAATTTTTAATTCCACATTTTCTTCCTTCCTCTCTCCCAAACAGGGATAAATGACTTGCTCAGGGTCACACAGCTAGTGTCTAAGGCCTAATTCCAAGCCAAGTGCTCTATCTACTGCACCACCTAACTGCCATTTATCTCAGGAGTTTGTTCTTAAGTACCTAGGTACTTGACTAGCCTACCTGTGATCAGCAAAGGAATTTGTAAACTGATGGAGGAAAAACCGTGTATGGTTCCTACAGGGAGGCGGGGGGAGCATTTCTGGACTATTGTGTTTAGTTCTGGGTGCCACATTTTAGGTGTAGGTCCATAGGGAGGTGACTCAAATTGTGAGAGGACAGGAGACTCTATCATATGAGGATCAGTAAAAACAAACAAAACAAAACAAAACAAAAAAAACCAAACAAACAAAAAACCCTGGGGATGTTTGCCTTCAAAAAGAAAAGACTTAGATGTGATATCTTTGAATATCCAGTACATAGCACCAACACCTAGACTGGAACATAGGGCTTAGTGTTTGGTGGGTGTCTGAATGAGATGATAGTTGTCTTCGAGCATGGAAGAACTGTCATGTTAAAGTGGGATTAGAGTTTGTCAACTTGATCTCAGAGGGCAGAGCTAGGAGCAATGAGTGAAAGCTGCAAAGAAGCAGATTCAGGCTTGATGTCAGGATTATCACTATACTTAAGTAGAATGAGCTGCTTTGGGAGGTGGTGGGTTTCCATTCACTCAAGGAGTAGAGGCTGGATTATTATTTGTTGGGAATGTTTGAGAGGGGATTCCTGTTCATCTACAGGTTGGACTTGATAGTTTCCAATATCCCTTCCAGCTTAGATTCTGTGATTTGGACTTCTTTCCTCACCTGTGTGGAAGGAAGCAGAGGGACTCCCTGGAACTTCTCAGTTCCTTCAGTTACCTCTGTGTTTGCACTGATTTGTATGTAAACCTTCTGTATCTTGACATTTCACGTCATTCTGTGCAGCTGGAGACTCTAATTGTGCAGGAATTTAATTGAGACAAGTGGGCTGGCAGCTGCCTCTATGTACAGGTGCTCCAATAGGTCCTGCCAAATGGCTTTTGTGGTTTAATTTGGTTCCCCGGGTTATCTTGGTAATTGCAGGCCATGATAAGTGGCATCTCTGAGAGTTGTTAACCAGTACCCTGGTTTTCTGTCTGTCTGTCTGTCTGCTGCTCAGTGACTGCAAACCTACAAGGAGATTAAGAGTTCAGTGCTTCAATAGTGGTGGGATATATGCCCTTTTCAGGGTGGCGGATGGAATTGTTATTCAAGAAAGACTCTGGGCCATGGGACCCGAGAAGCAGGAGAACGCCTTGCTCTTATTAAATATTCATTCAGCGGGCACACAACAGAGTGTCAGGAAATGACAGCCACACCAAATAAAAGAATTGATGCTGAAGCTTTAGTAGGTACCCAGGGAGCCTTGTTTTTTTTTTTTCTCTCTTTCATCAGATGAATATATTTCCCTTACACACTAAAATATGCTCACAGTCAGCAGCAACCTATCCAAGGGATAACACCTTCCTTTTCAAATTAGATCCAAGTGACAGCCTGCTGCTCTTGGCCCAGCATGGCTGAGTTTCTCATCATCTTACAGGTTGATCAGCAGGGAGGAGAGACACCTCTTTCCTCACCCACAGAGGTTTTCCTTCCTTCCTTTCTTCCTCAAACATTTATTAAGTGCCTACTGTGTGCAGAGTACTGTGTTTCAGAACTGGGGAAGATATAGCATTTAAATAAGACATGGTCTCAGAAGACACAAATAGATAATGATTAGAACACAATGATACATATTAAGTACAAAAAGGTTACTAACCCACAGAAAGCAGGAAAAAAACCCCTACAGATCTAGTCTAATCTTTTCTTTTTATCGGTAGGTAGTTTAAGCCCTGAGATGTAAAGTGATTTTCCCAAAGGCAGTAAATAGCACAGTTGGGATTTGCACCCAGGGGCTCCAACTCTGAATGGTGCCCTTTCCATTATAGTATGCTTCTTGCTATATGGGGTCTGAAGGGGGAAATTCATTAAGAATCAGAGAGTCAGAAACAGTTTGGGAGGGAGAGGGGGATAGCATTTTATTTGGGACTTAAAGGATGAGTTGGAATTCAACTGGTAAATGGGGTCAGGTAGGAAATTCCTAGTGTAAGAACCTGAGCAAAGGAACCAGGTAGGAAAGCACAAGAAATAGTCAGGAGGTCAGTTTGGTGTACCACAGAGTGGATGGATGGGGATATTGCAATGTCAGAGCCATCTTTGCTTTGGGGACTACCTCAGATTCTAGGTTTTTGAGGGGTTGGAATCCTCCCCTAACTCATAGCTTATGAACCCTTACCAACATGTTTTGCTTTTTATTGGTCAGCCAGATAACAAAGTCAGTTCATAATGGAGTCATTTTAATTAAATAGAAATGTAAATAAAATAACCACAGAACATTCCTCTCTATCCATGCCCCCATAAAGCTTAAACTTATTCTCCCCCAAATGCATACACACTTAGTGAGAGAAGTGGACTTTTATAGGGATTACATGTGGTTTATTCACACATGGAGAACACATGGTCCACCCACAAATGGGGTAATGCTCACACAAGGAACACTTGTGCCCAGGGCACCTGCATGGAGGGTTAACTTGTGCTTCAGACACTGCAATGCTACCAAAATGTTCTATTGATGTTTCTGTGCTGCATTTTGGTGGACTTGATTTGTGCTAGGTATTATTCTCTCTCTCTCTCTCTCTCTCTCTCTCTCTCTGGTAATGCAATTGGCATTAAGTGACTTGTCCAGGGTCACTCACACAGCTAGTAAGTGTCAGGTGTCTGAGGTCAGATTTGAACTCAGGTCCTGAGTGCAAGGCCAGAGCTCTATCCACTGTGCCATCTAGCTGCCCCTCATTGCTCTCTTCTGCTTCCTCACAAATGTTGTTTTCCACTCTAGCTATTTTCAGGATTATTTAATAGCCTGTCCAACATCTACTATGGATGCTTCTGTCATAGCTTGTTCACCAGGTCTTTTAGCTACCTCTACCATCCACTAGAGAGTGCTCTATTTAATAAATCTCTATATTGTATTTTACTACTATGTATATATTTGTATTTGCTTTATACTTCTGTTGTGTATATTTTTGTATGTACTTTTATTTCCTCTATTAGAATGTATCCTTATGAATATTTTGTCCTTTACACTGTATCACCAGAGCCTACTACAGTACTTGACACATTGTAGGTCTGTAATAAATACTTATAAGATGCTATCTTTAGGGCTCACCAAAGCTCAGTCCTCCATCTACTGGAAATGCTGTGATTTGTAAGCCTTTCTCCTGCAGGAAAGACTATAATGATCTGTAATCAGGATTCTTAGTGACTGGGAAGCTTGTTTCCTTTTTGCCAGCCAGGCTTCTCAGGCTTTTCAGTAGCTACGAATGGTGTCTGCAGTATTCTCAGCTCAGTTTCTCAGTCAATAGCTATGAATTTATCTTTTCATCAGCCAGGCTACATCTGAATGTACAGAAGACCTGGCTGAGATCAGGTCTGCCCCTTTAACACTTCTGTTAATTGCTTCCCTGAATTTCTTTTAACTGTCTTATCCTTTACTTTCCCCCATGAGTCTTTCAATTTTAATATCACATGACTTATGGGCAGAATCCCATTTTAGCACTTAGGTCTTATTTTATTACTTCACAGAATTAAATCTCCCCAGGGCTCTACTGCCTCAAACAGAAAAGCAATTGAGAGAAATTAAGTAAATAACAAAACAAAACAAAAACTGTAGCCTTTGTATTCTATGTAAATAGCAATGGCTATGCCCTGGCTGGAGAAATTTGACTGTTTTTGATATTTGTCTCAATATACCCCAATGTAACATTGGGCGCTTTTGTTAACCACTCAACAAATAAGGAGACAGGATGGAAAGGGAAACACTAGAAGATTAATACCCACATTCAATTCCTGATTCTAGTCTTTAAAAAGATTATAGAAGGCTGAAAGAGTGGGAGACTAGAGAGGGTTAGAGAGTGATGCAGAGAAGAGAGGGCCTACTCACAGATAGACTTGGTTCCCTTGTTGGAAGACTGTACATCCATTTGGCCCTTTCAGATAGCCATGCTGCTCCAGGGATGGTTTCAGATGGAGCTACTGGTAGAGTAATGGAGGCATTCTTAGATCAAGCAGGATCTGGAGCCAAGGATAAAGTAAACCTTACATGTTCCTGGTACTACGGGTTATACAGACTGGTGGTATTGAACTCAAATAGAAATGGGGCTAAACCATAAGGATCTCTGATGATAAATATTGACTTAGGAAACCATATATTGACATTATCTATGTTCCATAGTATTTTTATTTATTTTGTTAAATATTTCCTAATTACATTTTAATCTGGTTCAGGCCTTACTCCAGAATGTTGCAGGCTAAGTTGGCCTGCAGGTGATGTATTTGATGCCCCTTATATAGTTGGTACAGGTTTGGGAAATCAGGGACCATTTATCAGAAGTGTTTTCTCCTTAGGGTGGGATTTGAGGGACAATCAGGCTAGTATTGTTAGTTAGGAAGATATTATAGGTACCTGGGAGATGAGGCTGAGTTGTTTGATTTTTTTAGGATCCTCAAATTACTTTCCCTTTGGGTGTGGTGCTATGATGATCAAAGATTTCATTAGTTTCTTAGGATTTGGGACTAAACAGAGAGGGAAAGAAAGTGGGCTTGAGTCACTATTTTTGGGTGACAATCCCTTGCGTTTGTTGGTTTAAATAACTCCTGTTTTATATTTAGTGTTTTGTTGGGCTCAGTGTTTACATAGGAGCTGAGGATCTTTCTTCCTTCTTCCTTCCATTCCTTTCTTTCTTTCTCTCCCTCCCTCCCTTCCTTCCTTCCTTCCTTCCTTCCTTCCTTCCTTCCTTCCTTCCTTCCTTCCT